>NC_066543.1:6726845-6851845 GCF_024679095.1 Eriocheir sinensis
ATTAACATCAAACATTTCTAAGACGTTTAATATTGACCAGCCGGTATAAAAGATGACCCAGAATATAAACACAACAATCTCTCCACACGCACCCGATGGACGGAGGGACTGATGTGGCTGGCGGGCAGGGTGGATGGGTGGATGGGCGGCGTGTCTCGCTGCAAGGAAATTACAATGCGGCAAATGGCTCGTGCGCGGAACGGCCCCGACACAATGAGACGCTGAGGCGCTCTGGGGAGGAAGGGAGAACGGGAAGGAGGTGGGGAGATGGCGGGGAGATGAGGAAACTAAGGGAGCGAAGGGAGGAGGTATTGACGGGGAGATGGGAAGGTTGAGAGAGATGAGGAGGAGGTGAAGGGTGGGAGAAAAGGCGTAAAAGAGGAGGAGTAGGGAGGGTGTAAGGCAGAAAGAGGGGGGAGGAGGAGAACACATTGTGGAGTAAGGAAGGAAGAGGAGGACGAGGAGGAGAAGGAGGAGGAGGGACAAAAGGGAAAAGGGGGAGGTAGGAGAGGGATAAATTTGGCTGTCAGTGCGCTGTGTGTCACTCCCTTGCCCTCCCTTTTCCCCTTCTTTCCCCTCTCCGTCCCTCTTCTTTCCTGCCCTCCCTCTCTGCCTTCCCACCCGAAACCACAAGCCGTGTTTCCTTCCTTTTTAATACCGATTTTCTGCCATTAGATAATAACAATAGTAGTAGTAGTAGTTGTTGTTGTTATAAGCGCTATTGCATTTTGTGGACATTAATCTTAAGCTGGTTATTACTACTTGCATATGTGCGTCCTTGAAATAAGTCATGTGTGTGTGTGCGTGTACGTGTGTGTGTGTGTGTGTGTGTGTGTGTGTGTGTATGAAAGATGTGCGTATCCATCATGGCGGGCGGTCGTAGTTTTGGTGGTGATGGTTATGGTGTTGTGAGGCCTTTTGTTGGGCTGATGGTGCTGTTGATGGTGGTGGTGGTGGTTGTGGTGATGGCAGTGGTGGTGGTAAGGCACTGGTTATTTTTAGTCATGAAGGAAAAATAGGTCAAGTAAAGATAAATTGGAATAGGAACCAGAAACTAAAACAACGTAAGCATATAATTGATAAAAAAAATAGAAGCAGGAAAGTAAAACAGCGATAGGATTGGAAACAGGAAAGTGAAACAAGGGTAGGAGCAGAAAAAGGCAACAACCTAGCTCGGAGGGGTAAAGTGAAACATGGATAGATTTGTCCGGAGAGTTTTGTCTGGCGGGCTGCTGCTGCGGTGGCTCCCAAATGGTATTAAACCTTTATCTTTATGACGCTAGGCCTAGGGGACGCAGCTCACTCTTGTTTACTGTGCCGGGGGAGGGGGAGAGGGCAAGAAGGGGTGTGTGTGTGTGTGATGTAGTGAAAGGGGTGTGGGTTGCGATGAAGGATGTTGGGGGTGACGATGTTGGTATAGAAGGGATGATAAAGGTGTAATACTGGTAATGAAGTGTAATGGGTATGGTGGTTGTAAACTGGCGATAGTGGTAGTGAAGGAACAAGGAAGAGTGTGGTTGTGGTAGTGGTGGTGGTGATGGTGGTCCAGATGGTGGTAGTAGTGGTGGTGGTGTGTGTTTGTGGTGGTGCGTGGTGAGTGATAGCGGCTGGCACGGAGCTAAGATATTGATATTTTCTTGTCATTCAAAATTGTCTGGAGCAACTAACTTGTTCATCGAAGTGTCCTTGAGGTGACTTGTTTATAATGGTCCGCCTCATAACGGCTGGCTGGGTGCATGAATTATGGAAATATAGGAGAGGGGAGGACGGTATAATGCACCGGCTGTGGACATTAACCCTCCCCTCGTCTGTGGTCGTGTGTGAAGATAGTTTTAATTCTGGGTTTTCATACAATGCAGAATGGAGTAGAATGTGTGTGTGTGTGTGTGTGTGTGTGTGTGTGTGTGTGTGTGTGTGTGTGTGTGTGTGTGTGTGTGTGTGTGTGTGTGTGTGTGAAATATGTGTGTATCCATCATGGCGGACGGTCGTAGTTTGGGTGGTGATGGTTATGGTGTTGTGGGGCCTTTTGTTGTGCTGTTAATGGTGGTGGTGGTGGTTGTGGTGATGGTAGTTGTGGTGGTGGTTGTGGTAAGGTTGGTGATTTTTAGTCATGAAAGAGAAATATGTCAAGTAAAGATAAATGGGAACAGAAACCAGAAAGTAAAACAGCTTAAGCATATAAGTGTAGTAGTATTAGTAGTAGTATTAGTAGTAGTAGGACATTAAGGCCCGTATTAGTAAACGTATTGCCATCTCAGTTCGCCTGTTTGAAAAGTCGCTCGTAGAAGTTGCTGGACTTTTCATGAACTGTTTTGTGATCCCAGTGATGACTGTACACGACTTTTGCACCATGAACGAAAAACTCACGAACGCACGGTTAATCTTCCCTTGCTGGACTTTTCATGAACTGTTTTGTGATCCCAGTGATGATTGTACACGACTTTTGCACCATGAACGAAAAACTCACGAACACACGGTTAATCTTCCCTTGCTGGACTTTTCATGAACTGTTTTGTGATCCCAGTGACAGTTGTACACGATTTTTCCACCATGAACGAAAAACTCTCACGAAAACACGGCTAATCTTCTCTGTGACCTTTGGAAATCATCGTATAGGGATCCCGATACGTTTAAATATATGGCCGTAAACCTCCCCTCTTATGTAGCTGTGTGTGGAGATTGTATCAATTATGGGTGTGCGTTCAATGCTTTCTTCCCCTAATGTGCTTGTTTGATTATTGTAAAAGGGATAACCTCTCCTATTTCCCCGGCCGTGTGGGAAGATAGTTAAAATTCTGGGGTTTCATGCAACGCTTTCTTCTTTTAATGTGCTTCTGTTATTTTTGTAGAAAGGGTGACCTCTCCTTTTTCCCCGGCCGTGTAGGAGGACGGATAAAATCTTGGGTCTCCGTGTAATGCTTTCTTCTCCTAATGTGCTTGTTTGATTATTGTAAAAGGGTGACCTCTCCTTTTTCCCCGTCCGTGTGGGAAGATAGTTAAAATTCTGGGGTTTCGTGCAATGCTTTCTTCCTCCAATGTTCTTATGTAATTGTAATTGGATACCTCCCCTTTTCTGTGGTCGTGTATATAGACAGTGTGGATTCTGGGTTTCCGTGCAATGGTTCCTTCCTCTAATGAGCTTATGTTATCGTTGTAGAAAGGGTAACCTCTCCCTTTGTCTGTGTTCGTGTGTGATCGTTTTAATTCAGGGTTTGGGTACAGTGTTTTCTTCCCCTAACGTGCTCATGTAGTTGTTAAAGGAGAATAACATCATCTTCAAACACTAGACACTAAACATCTTCTCGACAGCCCTGTATGAGAAGGTTTAAATGTCAGGTGTATGCGCACTTCGTTCTTCTCTTCCCCTAATGTGCATATGTTAATAGTGTAGAGGCAGGGTGGCATTGTCTATACTGGTGCTAAACATTATACATTTCCTTCTTGTTGGCTGCGTATAAAAAAAATTATGATCCGGGGTTTGAATGCAATGTTTTCTTCTTTGCGTGACGAATAACGTATTATGATTATGGTCTTTGAACTTTCTTACAGTCTCCGTGTCAGGAAACTATGATGCGTTGTGTTAATGCATGTTTTTTTTTCACATGAGGATGAAGAATAGCACGAACGACTAGGCCCCTAACCTTTTCTTAAGCTTTATTACTGTGTTTTTGTGTTGTAAAGTCTCTGATCTGGGGCTCTATTGCGAGAGATATCGTTGTAATCTTTGGCTCGTCACACTGCTGAGGCTTTAAGATCTTGCTTTTCTCCTCCTCATCATCATCCTTCTTCTTCTTGTTCATTTTGGGTTTTTTATTGTTCTTTTTTCATATTTGTTGTTCTCGTTCTTTTTATTCTTGTTCTTGTTCTTCTTCCTGTTGTTATTGTTGTTATTGTTATTGTTGTTGCCTTGTGTTTATCATATTTATTATTATTATTATTATTATTATTATTATTATTATTATTATTATTATTATTATTATTATTATTATTATTATTATTATTATTATTATTATTATTATTATGTTCTTGTTCTTCTTCATCATCTTCTTCTTCGTCTTCTTCTTCTTCTTCTTCTTCTTCTTCTTCTTCTTCTTCTTCTTCTTCTTCTTCGTCTTCTTCTTCATCTTCTTCTTCCTCTTCCTCTTCCTCTTCTTCTTCTTCAAATTCTTCTCCTAATTCTTCTTCTCCAAATATTCTCCTCCATCTCCTTTATCCCCAACTACCACGACATCATCGCCTCCAGGTAAAAAAAAAACACCATCTAATCACGGAATCTAATTATGTTATCGCGTTCGTCTCTGGCACGCAGCGGCTCCCAATTCATCAGCGTTGGCACCGCACCGCTGATCTGGGCTTATTGATACCGAAGGGGGCATCAGACATCAGCTGTAGGAGACACGGCTTGGCTTGGGTCCATCTTATCAGGGAGGATCGTAGCCGCGTCCTTGCTCGCTCCACTCTTAATCTAGGCTCCCCTTCCCGCGCCCCGATGGCTCTTGAGGGACCAGTGTCGTATAACTACTCCTTTTAGAAGATTATGGGCGCGCCGAGGCAATAAAAACAGGATGGAGCTGGGGTGCGGATGGCGGCTGTAGGAGGCAATGGTGTGGGAAATAGTAGTAGTGGTAGAAGTTGTGGTGATTGTTGTTGTACGAATTGTTGTTGGAGGAAGAGGGGGAAAAGGAGGAGAAGGAGGAGGAGGAGGAGTGGTCACAGTAGTAGTAGTAATAGGAGGAGAAGTAGAAATAGAAGTAGTATAGTCTATTCCACCTCAGTAGTAGTAGTAGTAATAGTATAGTCTATTCCACCTCAGTAGTGGTAATAGTAGTAGTAGTAGTAGTTGTTGTTGTAGAAGCAGCAGTAGTAGTGGTTGTAGTAGCACACCTGGCAGGCGCGAGAGACGAGGGATGCACCTATACCTGCCTGGACGGTGCATTGACCTTCTGGCCTAAAATATCAGGTGAGGAGGAGGGGCAAGCAGTCACGAACGCGGAGAACAGCCGGGCGGAAGTGATCAAGGGGGAGTTGTTCCGCATCAGCGTTGTCAGATTATCGTACTCATCGCATTGCCTTTTCGTAGTTTCTGACATAACTATTGCGTAAGTGAAAAAAAACATGACTATTTAACATTTTCAGCGATAACTTTAATTTTCGATCGTTATTTGTAAAGGTACGAGAATTTTAGGAATGAAAATGCTAAAAATACGATGTTCAAAGTACGATAATTTGACATCGCTGTTCCGCATGTTCCCCGCCGCGCCCTCCCTCCCGTCGCTTCCTCGGCTCTCCTGTTTGCTCGGCCTTATTTATTCAGGTCGGTCTGTCCAAGTCTGTCCACGGGTCGATCCCCGCAGCGTTTAGCGTCTGGAAACTCGGCTTACCTTAGCATGCCTCGCCGACACGCCATGATGTAGAGGAGCCAGGAGTGTTATTAGAAAGTGTGTGTGTGTGTGTGTGTGTGTGTGTGTGTGTGTGTGTGTGTGTGTGTGTGTGGAACAGATACACAGACAAACAGACAAGACAAACAGAGGAAACACACACACACAGCCAAACAAGGAAGCTAAAACACACACACACACACACACACACACACACACACACACACACACACACACACACACACACACACACACACACACACACACACACACACATACAAAAAAAAAACAGAAAACACAGAGATTTTCACTGATCTTTGTGTGATGCCAACTTCGTGTCTCTCTGTGTGTGTGCAAGACCTCGCTCCTTGACACGAACCTCCGATGCACTCGTTTTATCCCGAGCCGCAGGAAGGTAAGCCTAGGACGCGACAGCTTGCAGGGCAAGGAAGGGGAGGGAAGAGAGGTGAAGGAAAGGGAATGGCAAGGAAAGGGAGGAAAGGGCAAGGAAAAAGGAGGGCAGGACAAAGCAGGGAGGGGAAGGAAAGCAGGCAAGAAAATGGAGAAAATGGGAGGGAAGGGAAGGTCAAGGGAGGGGAAGGAAAGCAGGCAAGAAAATGGAGAAAATGGGAGGGAAGGAAAGGGAAGAGAAGGAAAGGAAAGGGCAAGGAAAAAGGAGGGCAGGACAAAGCAGGGAGGGGAAGGAAAGCAGGCAAGAAAATGGAGAAAATGGGAAGGAGGGGAAGGGCAAGGGAGGGAAGAGAAGACAAGACATGGCAGGGAAGGTGAAACAGGGAAGGGAAGGGAAGGGAGGGAAAGGGAAGGGAAGGAAAGAAAAGGGAGGAAAGACAGGGAAAGGGTGGGATACAGAAGGGGAAGGAAGGAAAGGAAAGGTAGGAAAGGCAGGGAAAGACAAGAAAGGGGTGGGATAAAGAAGGGAAGGGAAGGAAAGGAAAGGAAAGGAAAGGGAGGAAAGGCAAGGAAAGGCAAGGAAGAGGTGGGATACAGAAGGGAAGGGAAGGAAAGGTAAGGTAGGAGAGGCAGGGAAAGACAAGAAAGGGGTGGGATAAAGAAGGAAGGAAGGGAAGGAAAGGAGGGAAAGGCAGGGAATGACAAGGAAGGGGTGGGATAAAAAAAAAAAGGGAAGGGAAGGGAAGGGAGGAAAGGCAGGGAAGGAAGAGGAGGGAGGAAAAGGCAGGACAAGGGAAGGGAGGGATGGAAGGGAAGGAAAGGAAAGGGAGGAAAGGCTGGGAAAGGCAAGGAAGGGGTAGGATAAAGAAGGGAAGGGAAGGGAGGAAAGGCAGGGAAGGAAAAGGAGGGAGGGAAAGGCAGGACAAGGGAAGGGAGGGAAGGGAAGGAAAGTATTACGCTAGGCCGTTCCTCCACCTTCCTTGTAAATCGAGACCTTCCTCACCTTTTTCTTTCCCTTCCTTTTTTCTCTCCATTTCGCTATGCTCGTATTCCTTCATTCTTTGTTAATTATCCCTCCTTACGCGTCTATTCTCTGTGGTGTACTTATCTTAATTTACGCTCCACTTCCTCCTCCTCCTCCTCCTCCTCCTCCTCCTCCTCCTCCTCCCCTTCCGCCGTGTGTTATATCGTTCAATCGTTCTTCTTTGGGATTCTTCTTTTCTCTTGTCTATTTTGTTCCTTTTTTCCCTTTTATTTTCTTTTTATTCTTTTAACTGTTTTCTTTCATATTGTATCATACTCTTTTCGTCTAGTTTATTTTTTCTTTTTTTTTTCTTTCTCATTTTTTTGTTTTGTTTCCAGTCGTGTTTTATATTGTATCACACTCTCTTCGTCCAGTTTGTTAATTTCTTTTCTCTCTTTTTCATTTTCTTTTTTCTTTTCCTTTTTTTATCCTGTTTTCTTTTATACTGTATCGCACTTTCTTTGTTTTTTCTGTTCCTCCTCATTTTGTATCATTCTTTCACACCGTATACCATATCTTTTTTTCTTTTTTTTAATCACAAGTCACCAGTTACCCACCATTCATCTTCCTCACACTCATGGTTGGTACAGCTTGTAGAACTACCATTTTTCTTTACCTAACAACAAACCACCTATAGCCCATCATCCATCGTCCTCACACTCTTAGTTGGTGCAGCTTACAGAAATACCATTTGCATTTACTTATCAACAAACCATCTATCACCCAGCGTTCGTCTTCTTTACACTCATGGTTGGTGGAGCTTACAGAACTACCATTTGTATTTACATATTAACAAGTCACCTATTACCCAGCGTCCATCGTTATACTTGTGGTTGGTGCAGCTAACAGAATCATCTCCTTTTTATCGATCAATAAGTCACCTTATCGATCAACAAGTCACCTATTACCCAGCGTCCATCTTCCTTACACTCATGGTTGGTGCAGCTTGTAGAACCTTCTTGCGTGGCTCAGGTGGCGGCGGCGGTGGTGATGGCGCCAATAATTATGTAAATGTACGAATGAGGCGGGAATAAGAGTGCGTGCCGCCATCAGGAGCAGCTGGACGTGGCTTGGGGTGGGTGGGAGAGAGAGAGAGAGAGAGAGAGAGAGAGAGAGAGAGAGAGAGAGAGAGAGAGAGAGAGAGAGAGAGAGAGAGAGAGAGAGAGAGAGAGAGAGAGAGAGAGAGAGAGAGAGAGAGAGAGAGAGAGAGAGAGAGAGAGAGAGAGAGAGAGAGAGAGAGAGAGAGAGAGAGAGAGACAGTCAGATAGATAAACAAACACACAGACAGGTAAACAAAAAGAAGAGAGAGAGAGAGAGAGAGAGAGAGAGAGAGAGAGAGAGAGAGAGAGAGAGAGAGAGAGAGAGAGAGAGAGAGAGAGAGAGAGAGAGAGAGAGAGAGAGAGAGAGAGAGAGAGAGAGAGAGAGAGAGAGAGATTAAGGTCCATATTCTCAGACGCTTTCGGCGCTCACAACAATTACTTACAAAGGCCATAAAAGAGAGGAATCGGGTTCTTATGTGCGTTTTTTTTACGTTCATGGTGCAGAAGCCTCGGCAAACTATCACTAGGCTCATAAAACTACCAACGGAAATAGCCACAACCACTACGAAAGCCTTATTGAATGTAGTTGTGTAAGCCCTGAAGTGTAAGTCTATGGACCGAAGAATACAGAGGTAAGCGAGAGCGTATAACCCCATCTCCCGTTTTCTTTTGCAGTGTGTGTCGGTGACGGGCATGGGGTTTCGACGCGGGGGCTACAGATGCCAGTGTCACCCCGGCTACTACCTGCCCCGCCCCGACCCCCGCTACTTCCAAGGGGCGGAGATCGAGGCCGCCTACTCCCGCAGGCAGGGCTTGGAGGCCTTCAGGTGGGTCTGGCCTTTTCACACGTAGGCAAATGATTATACTTACGATCTTCCTGTTCCCAAGACATATAGTTAGGTTCTGTCCAACTTTCTAATAAGAGAAGTGCACCATTTATATTTCCATTTCACGTACAGACAAACGAAAGATTTTTCAACGCATGTATTGAGCCTCTGTCCAACTTTCTAATGAGAGAATGCATTGCTTCTTCACTCATTATTCTCGAGGTGCGTCACTCCACGTACAAACAAACAAAAGGCTCCTCAAAGTCACGTTCTGTCCAACTTTCTAATGAGAGAATGCATTGCTTCTTCACTCATTATTCTCGAGGTGCGTCACTCCACGTACAAACAAACAAAAGGGTCCTCAAAGTCACGTTCTGTCCAACATTCTAATGAGAGCAGTGTACTATTTATACTTTCAAGTTATTCATATTGGTACCATTAGATAATTATAATCTGACCTGCTCCGAATTTACAGGACAGTCTGAATTATTGAAACACGTTATAATTTTACGTTTTCCCCTCCATCTGCGTAATGCAATAATTGGGTGTTTTATATTATTAGCTTTAAAAGTGTTTGCAGTGCACTGTCGTAATTTATTATGATCGCCAAATGCTGTTATATATTGTTTGTAATTCAACTGTTTGCAATGGGATTGGAGGGGAGGGCTGCTTGAAGCTGATGAAATATTCGAGAGTAGGCGGGGAGAGAGAGAGAGAGAGAGAGAGAGAGAGAGAGAGAGAGAGAGAGAGAGAGAGAGAGAGAGAGAGAGAGAGAGAGAGAGAGAGAGAGAGAGAGAGAGAGAGAGAGAGAGAGGACGACCGAAGCACGCATAAATGTGCAGACAGACTAAAAAGCGAGATAGAAAGACAGACAAACACGTAGCTAGATAAACAGACAGACAGAGGGACAGTTAAACGAATGGAGAGAGAAAAAAAAACATGACCTTGAGAGAACATCAATAAAAGAACGAATCAAGCAAAAAGACAAGATGCAAAACGAAAGAAAAAAGAAAACGCGCCGGAGAGCAGACGACGAAAAAAAAAAATCAACGAATATGCAAAACAAGAACAACAAATAAAATGAAACAAGCAAAGAGTAAAACCACAATCACAAAACAAGAGAAAAAGGAAGAAAAAAGACCAAAACTGAAGTAAAGAAGATGGTGGAGGTGTAGCAGGAGAAGGAGAGGGGAGGAAGATTAGGACGAGAAGGAGGAGGAGGAGGAGGAGGAGGAGGAGGTTGATGGGAGGTGAAATAAGAGGCAAGGTGGGTGAAGAGCTTTCCGAGGAGAGTTATGGGTGAGAAATCTCCCTCCGCCTTCCCAGGAGCCTGCCTAAGGGCGCAACATAGGCAAAATAGAACGCCTCGCTTCACACCCAATGGCGCTAGAGACGGATGGCGGCGAGGGACCAGGAGGAAGAAAGCTGGAGGAAAGGTGAGGGAAAGGGAAGAAAAGGAGTGAAGAAGGAGAGAGAGAGGAAGAAAAATGGAGGAAAGGTGAGGGAAAGGGAAGAAAAGGAGTGAAGAAGGAGAGAGAGAGGAAGAAAAATGGAGGAAAGGTGAGGGAAAGGGAAGAAAAGAAGTGAAGAAGGAGAGAGAGAGAGGAAGAAAAATGGAGGAAAGGTGAGGGAAAGGGAAGAAAAGAAGTGAAGAAGGAGAGAGAGAGGAAGAAAGATGGAGGAAAGGTGAGGGAAAGGGAAGAAAAGGAGTGAAGAAGGAGAGAGAGAGGAAGAAAAATGGAGGAAAGGTGAGGGAAAGGGAAGAAAATGAGTGAAGAAGGAGAGAGAGAAAGATAAGATGAATACTTGAGGGAAAGAGAAAAGGAAGGAGGGGATGAAAAAGTGTGAGTAAGGAGGAGAAAGGAAAACTGATGGAAACTTGACGAAAGGAAGGGAAAGGAAGGAGGGAAGGGAGAGAAAAGTTTGCGTAAGGAGGAGAAAGAGAAGATGAAGGAAACGTGAGGAAAGGTAGAAGGGAAGCTGAAGAAAAGGTTTGAAGAAGGAGGAGGAGAAGAAAAAGATGAAGAAAAGGTTTGAAGAAGACGGAGAAGAAAAAAGAAAAGATGAAGGAAACGAGGAAAGGTAGAAGGGAAGCTGAAGAAAAGGTTTAAAGAAGGAGGAGGAGAAGAAAAAGATGAAGGAAACTTGAGAAAAGGAAGAAAGGAAGGAAGGGAGGAGAAGAAGATGTGTGAAAAAGGAAGAGGAGGAGCAGGAGGAGAAAGAAAAGATGAAGGAAACATGAGAGGAGGAAAGGAAGTAGTGGAGACGAAGAAAAGATGAGAAGAAGAAGGAGGAAGAGGGAAGAAAGAGGGGAAGGGAAGAAAAGATGAGAAGAAGAAGGAGGAGGGAAGAAGGAGGAAAGGTAGGAAGGTAAGAGAAGAAAAAGTTTGAAGAAGGAAGAAGAGAAAGAAAGAAAAGATGAAGGAAACGAGGAGAGGCAGAAGGGAAGGGGAAGAAAAGGTTTGAAGATGGAGAAAGATAAGATAAAGAAAACTTGAATAAAAGAAGAAAGGAAGGAGAAAAGTGAAAGGAAAAGATGTGAAGGAGGAGGAAAGGAAAGAAGGTGAAGGAAAAAACAGGTGTGTGTGTGTGTGTGTGTGTGTGTTTAATGAGGTGGTGTTGGTGTTTGTGGTGTTGTGAGTTATGGTCATTTCTCAGAAGCCTTTCATTATGATGATGATGATGATGATGATGGCGATAATGATGATGACAGTGATAAAGAAAGTGAGGGATTATGATAACTTTATAATGAGGAGGGAAAGAAGAAGAAGAAGAAGAAGATAATACTAATAAGGAGGAAGAGAGGGAGGAGAAAGAAGAAGAAGAAGAAGAAGAAAAAGAAGACAATACTAATAAGGAATAAGAGGAGGAGGAGGAAGAAAAAGAAAAGAAGAAGAAGAAGACGAAAAATAAAACGAAGAAAGAAGAAAAATCCAAGGGAAAGAAGAAAAAGAAAAAGAAGAAGAAGAAAAAGAAGAAAAAGAAGAAGAAGAAGAAGAGGACGAGAAGAAAAACAAGAAAAGTAAAAAAGATGATAATAAAAGAAAGATGAAGAGACGGAAGAAGAGGAAGAGGATGAAGAAAACTAGAAGAGGAGGGGGAGGATAAGGCGATAAAGAACAGCGAGGGGGAGGGAGAGGGGGACGCGGAAGATAAAGATAACAATGACGATGACTAACACACAAACAGAGACTACAAAGACGCTCCTTGTGATGACTCTCCTAACAGACGCAATTAACATGACCCTCCACGGGGACACTAACGCAAAGGATGACGATGACGACGACGATAGCGTACACGATAACGAGGAAGGGAGGAAAGGGAGGGAGAAGAGAAGGGGAGTAAGAGAATGAAGGAGGGAGGATGACTGAATGAAAAGATAACTACCACAAAAAGAAAACATGATACCGACGACTTTATGGCAGGATTCTTTTTATTTATTTATTTATTTATTTATTTACAGCAGAGGAGTCAGTTCAAGGGATGACTGAAGTAAAATAAATTCAACTTTGATTAAAACGAAAGAATACATGATCGCCTTGAGGGTACCGTGATGACGATGACCTATTGACGGAATGACTAAAGTAAAAAAATAAAAAAACATTGATTATAAAAAGAGAACTCATGATAGCTTTATAATATGACGACGATGACTCTGAGGAAGATTGACGAAAAGAAGAGAAAATGAGGAAAGAGAGAGAGAGAGAGAGAGAGAGAGAGAGAGAGAGAGAGAGAGAGAGAGAGAGAGAGAGAGAGAGAGAGAGAGAGAGAGAGAGAGAGAGAGAGAGAGAGAGAGAGAGAGAGAGATGAGGACGATGACTCTGAGGAAGATTGATGAAAAGAAAGAAGAGAAAATGAGAGAGAGAGAGAGAGAGAGAGAGAGAGAGAGAGAGAGAGAGAGAGAGAGAGAGAGAGAGAGAGAGAGAGAGAGAGAGAGAGAGAGAGAGAGAGAGAGAGAGAGAGAGAGAGAGAGAGAGAGAGAGAGAGAGAGAGATGAGGACGATGACTCTGAGGAAGATTGATGAAAGAAAGAAGAGAGAGAGAGAGAGAGAGAGAGAGAGAGAGAGAGAGAGAGAGAGAGAGAGAGAGAGAGAGAGAGAGAGAGAGAGAGAGAGAGAGAGAGAGAGAGAAGTTTGCTATTAAAGTCTTGAAGCAGAAGAGACAAAGAGAGAGAGAGAGAAATATATAAGCAACAGAAGATCCTCCTCCTCCTCCTCCTCCTCCTCCTCCTCCTCCTCCTTTTTCTCCCTTTTAAAGAGAGACAGAATCGAAGAAGGCAATATCGGACAACACACCTGTCCGATTCTCTCTCATTAATTACTCCAGTTTTATTATTTTTTTCATCCCCTATCTTTCTCCTTTCTTCATTTCCTTTTCTTTTTTTTTGTATATATCTTTCTTTCATTCATTCTGTCTGTCTTCCTTAGCTTGACACACTGTTAGTCTCTCTTTATCTTCCTCCTCCTCCTCCTCCTCCTCCTTCCCTCCTCCTCCTGACTGTTAATCTCTCTTTGTCCTCCTCCTCCTCCTCCTCCTCCTCCTCCTCCTCCTTCCCCTCCTCCTCCTCATCCTCATCCTCCTCTTCCCCCTCCTCCTACTCCGCCTTTGCTGTCCTTCATCTTCCACCTTTGATTAGATAGTTATTGTAGCTTGTCACAAACAGCCTCGTAAGGACTATCAGGTCTGCTGTTTTTTGTTCTTTCTTTGTGTTCTTTGTGTTCTCCTTTTCCTCCGCCTCCTTCTGTTATGTCTGTCTCCTCTCTTTCTCTTATTTAGCTTCCTCTCTAAGGTTTTTATAATTCTTACCTCGTCTTCTTGCATGTATCTTCCTTTTCCAGTTATCTTCCTTTCCTGTTTCTTTTTTTTAACTATTTTTTTTCATGCCTACGTACCTTGTTTTCATTCTTGTATTTCCTCCTCCTCCTATTCCTCCTGTTTCTATCTCTCTCCCTTCTCTTTCTCTTTTTTTTTTAAGCTCTATATTTACTTTTTTAACTCTTTCATCGTCATCCTTCTTGCTTATCTTCTTCCTCCTCCTCCTTTTGTTATCTTCCTCCCCTTTCTTTCTCTTTTTTTAACTCTACTTTTTTATAATGCTTACATGGTTTTCCTTCTAGTATCAACTCCTCCGGCTCCTCTCCTCCCACCTGCTCATACTCCTCCCCCCCCTCCTGCTTCCCCCCCCCCCCCTCCTGCTCACACACACCCTCCTGCTCCTGCCTTTGTTCCTGCCGCCCTCGTATCAGAGATTAAACAATAAAACTACTCCAACAATGGCTAAGATGCTCATCGCTCAGCATCACAAGTCGAGGCAACAATGGCTACTTATGAGGCGAGGCCGCGGGGTGGAGAGCGGGCGGGAGGGTCAAGGGGGGGGAGGGGGCGGCGGGAGGAGGGAGCGGGATGGTGGAGGGGCGGGAGGGCTTGGAGTGTTGAGCGGGCTGGAGGACGAGAAGGAAGGAAGGCAGGAAGGAAGGAGGTGGAGGGAGAGGAGAAGAGAACGAGGAGGAGGAGGAGGAGGAGGAGGAGGAGGAAGGGTAGGAAGGATGAGTGAAGAGGGAAGTTGAAGGAGCAGGAAGGAAGAAGAGAAGAAAACAAGGAGAGGAGGAGGAAAGAATGGGAAGAATGAAAGAGGAGAGTAGAAGGGGCAGGAAGGAAGAAGAGGAGGGTGATGGGAGAGAAGAGGAAGAGAAGGTGGAGGAAAGAAGGGGAAGAAAGAAAGAATAGGAGAGCAGAAGGAGCAGGAAGGAAGAAGAGATGATGGTGAGGAGAAGAAAAAGAAGAGGAGTAAAGAAGGGGAAGAAAAAAAGAGGAAAGCAGAAGGAGCAGGAAGGAAGAAAGATGAGAAGAAGAAGAGGAAAGAAAAGAAGGAGAAGAAAGAGTGAAGAGAAGAGTATAGGAGGAGGGGGAGGGAAGAAGAAGAGGTAGTGGTGGGGACAGTTAGAGGAATGGGAAGAGGAGGAATAAAAAAAAGAG
The DNA here is from genome assembly GCF_024679095.1 of Eriocheir sinensis. Classification (NCBI taxonomy): domain Eukaryota; kingdom Metazoa; phylum Arthropoda; class Malacostraca; order Decapoda; family Varunidae; genus Eriocheir; species Eriocheir sinensis. The sequence continues at coordinate 6,741,502 of NC_066543.1, forward strand.
TAAAGGAGGAATATAGAAGAGATTAGAAGGATGGAAAAGAAAGACAGAGAGAAAGGAAGGCAAAAAGGAAGGAAAGAAGGACAGAAGGCAGGGAGGAAGGAAGAGGAAGAAAGGAGGAGAAAAGGAAGGAAAGAAGGAGAGAAGGCAGAGAGGAAGAAAGGAGGATAAAAAGGAAGGAGAGAAGGCAGGGAGGAAGAAAGGATGAGAAAGGGAAGGAAGGAAGGAGAGAAGGCAGGGAGGAAGGAAGAGGAAGAAAGGAGGAGAAAAGGAAGGAAAGAAGGAGAGAAGGCAGAGAGGAAGAAAGGAGGATAAAAAGGAAGGAGAGAAGGCAGGGAGGAAGAAAGGATGAGAAAGGGAAGGAAGGAAGGAGAGAAGGCAGGGAGGAAGAAAGGATGAGAAAGGGAAGGAAGGAAGGAGAGAAGGCAGGGAGGTAGGAAGAGGAAGAAAGGAGGAGAAAAGATGGGAAGAAAGGAAGGAAAAAAGGAAAGAAGGAAGGAAGAAGAATAAAGCAGAGGAACAGGAGGAAAGAAAAGACAAAAGAGATGGAGGAGCAGAGCGATTCAGTGAAGAAGAAAAAGAAAGGAAAGCAAAAAGAAGATAATGGGATGAGAAACGATGAGGAAGGAGATAACAAAGTGAAAAAAAGACAAAGACAGAAAGAAAGATAAATGAAAAAGAAAGAAAAACCGGAGAAAGCGTTTGTGATGATAAAAAAGAAAAAAGAGGGTTAAAAGAAAGACGGGAAGAAAGGAAGAAGGAGAAAAGTAAAGAGAATTATTATTGAAGGAGGAGGAGGAGGAAGAGGAAGAAGAGAAGGTTTTATTATAATCACAAAAACACACACATAAAAAATGATGACACCAACAGGAACCTCAGAAGAGAGAGAGAGAGAGAGAGAGAGAGAGAGAGAGAGAGAGAGAGAGAGAGAGAGAGAGAGAGAGAGAGAGAGAGAGAGAGAGAGAGAGAGAGAGAGAGAGAGAGAGAGAGAGACGAACTAACTCAGCTCAGGAAGACTTCATCATCATGCAAGTGAAGGTCGTGAGAGAGGAGGAGGAGGAAGAGGAGGAGGAGGAGGAAGGAGGAAGCAAAGTTAACTAATAGAAGGCGAGAGAAGGAGACGGGGAGGAGGAGGAGGAGGAAGAAGGAGAGGGATGAGTGGGAAGGAATGGAGGGAAGGAGTGGAGGGATTACCTCTTCGGAGAAAGGGTCCATCTTCATATCTGTGGCCGGAGGAGGAAAGGGAGAGAAGGGAGGGAGGGGAGGGAAGGAAGGGAGGGAGGGGAGGGAGAGAGATGAAAAGTAAAAGAATGGAGGAGGAGGAGGAACATAGATTTCATAAAAGTGAGCTTAGGCCTCTTCCAGTGAGAGAGAGAGAGTAGAGAGAGAGAGAGAGAGAGAGAGAGAGAGAGAGAGAGAGAGAGAGAGAGAGAGAGAGAGAGAGAGAGAGAGAGAGAGAGAGAGAGAGAGAGAGAGAGAGAGAGAGAGAGAGAGAGAGAGAGAGAGAGAGAGAGAGAGAGAGAGAGAGAGAGAGAGAGAGAGAGAGAGAGAGACATGTAGGGTGATTTGGTCTGACGTCTTAGTAGTTATGAGAGTTACCTTCTCCTCCTCCTCCTCCTCCTCCTCCTCCTCCTCCTCCTCCTACTCCTACTCCTCAACCATGTAAATTTTCTTCCTCCTTCACCGTCAAATGAATCCAGCACAATCCCTTTTTTTTTTTTTTTTTTTTTGGTGTGTTGGAGCAGAAGGACAAGACCGAGGATGAGAAACAGTTATGAAGAGGAGGAGGAGGAGGAGGAGGAGGAGTTGGTGGTTGTGGAGGAAGCAGAGGAGGGAAAAAGAAGTAATAATGGAAGAAATAAAGAATAAAAAGGAGAAAAAATAAAAGGAAAAGTATTAAGAGGAAAGAAACAAACAAGTGAATCTCAGGAGGAGGAGGAGGAGGAGGAGGAGGAGGAGGAAAATGACTTGCAAAAGGGGAAGAGGAAATATAGAGGAAGGAAAGAAAAGAAAGAAAAGAAAGTTAGAGAAATGTACGGAAATGGAGGAGGGAGAACGGAAGTAGAAGAAACAGAAGAAAAAGAGGAGGAGGAGGAGGAGGAGGAGGAAGAGGAGGAGGAGGAGGAGGAGGAGGAGGAGGAAGAGGAGGAGGAGGAGGCGTGTGAAGAGGAACACAACCACTCTCAGTAAACAAACCGGATTATTTGGGAGGACTAGCGGGATTCTCTCTCTCTCTCTCTCACACACATCTTTTCAATTCATTCTCATCTCTCTTTCCTCTTTAAATTCCTCCTCCTGCTTCTCCTCCTCCTCCTCCTCCTCCTCCTCCTCCTCCTCCTCCTCTTCCTCCTCTTCCTCTCCATCATCTTTCTTTCACTGTAATCCTCTTCCCTTCTTTTATCTTCTATCTCCAGTCACATTCCAGGACCACACAAAAGCATATTATTGGCTTCTATTTCTCTTCATTTCCCTTCTATGTTTTTTCCCTCCAGTTTTCTTTTTCATCTTCTTTATCTCTTTTTCTTTCGTCTTTGCGTTTTTCAGCTTTTTTTTATAGTTTTATTTCGGTTAATCTCCGTATTTTTTTTCTGGTTCTCTTTCTTTTCCTCCTCCTTCTTTTCTTCCTCCCCCTCTTCCTCAGTTTGTTTGTTTTTCATTTCTGTTATTTACATTGTAGTGGTAGTAGTAGTAGTAGTAGTAGTAGTAGTAGTAGTGTATCAGTATATATTTTTTTCCTCTTTTGCTTTTTCAAGAACATTCTCTCTAATTACACTTTCTCTTCTCTCGCTCATACCATTTTATTTCCTTTCTTCTTTCTCTCTCAGTCTTTTGCTTCGTTAGCACACATAACATTATTTTCCTTTCTTCCTCCTTTCGTTCTTTTCTCGTCTTATTGCATTTCCTCTGCTCTTACCTCCTCTCCTCCTCGTCCTTCTCATCCTCCTCCTCTTCCTCATCATTTACTCTCCCCTCTTCCTTAACTCTTTTTCTCGTTCTTTCTTTTCCCTTCCTTTCTCCACCATTATCTTTGTTTCTGCGTCATCATCTTTGCTTCCTGTTCTCATCATGTGTTATAACCTTCTCCAGCGTCCGATCTTTCTGAGAATCAAGGCAATTTTTCCCCTTCCATATATCGGGTTTCTCTCTCTCTCGTTTCTCTTCCTTTCTCTCATATTTTTTCTCTTCCTCTCCTTCTCTTTTTGCCATTCCTCCTCATTCTTCTCTTCCTCGAATATTTCTCTTACTTTTCTCCCCTCATTACCTCTCCTTCATCTTTCCTCTTCCTTCCTTTATTCCATCCTTCTTATTCCTTCTAAACGTTCACCTTCTTTCACCTCTTTTTTTCCAAGCCTCTTGTTCATATATTTCTTCTAACATTATTTTTTTCCTCCCTTCTGCAAATCCTTTTAGCGTTCCTCTCTCCCTTCCTTCTTCCATTCCTTCGTTTCTCACTCTCTTCCTCTCTTCTTTCTTCAACTTTTACAGATTTCTCTCCTTTTATTTCATTCTTTCTTCTCTCGTTTTCTCAGCCTTGTGTGTCTCCTTTTTCTCTCTCCCTCTATCTCTCTTTACGCTTTCTCTTCTTCCTTTCCCCTCTTTCTCCTCTCTTCTTTCTTCTATATTCTCTTCGTCTCTGCTCCCTCCTTTCTCTACCTGCCTTCTCGTATATCATTTTTATTTCCCGCTTTTCTCTCCCATCCTGTCTCCCCCTCTCCTCCTTCTCTCTCCTTTCACTCCTTCCCTCCTTCTCCGGTCCCCTCTCCTTCCCCTCCCCTCTTCCCTTCTTCCTCAGTATTTTATCTGTTATCTGTTCAGGTTTCAACGGTTAGTCTGGTCGGTCGTAAAAAAAGACTTTACTTCCAGCCCTTTTTCCCTCCTTGCCGCCTCCTCCTCCTCCTCTTCTTCCTCCTCCTTCGCTTCTTTTTCTTTTCATATCCTCTCCTCTATTTTTCGCGTCCCTCCCTCATATGTTTCCTTTTGTCATTTTTTTTTTACAGTTTCTTGTTCATTAGCTTCTGGTCCCCCTCCTTCTACTTCTTCGTTTTTGTTATGTCTTCCTCCTTATTTATTGTTTCCTATTATATCTTTCCCTGCCCTCCTTCACTCTTTTTTTTTTTGTTTATCTTTTTTTGTCTTTAGTGCTTGCTCATCCGTTTCTGAATCACCCGGTTTTTTCATTTATTTTCAACTTTCTTCCCATCTTTTCCTTTCCTTTCCTTTCCTCTCCTTTCACTATCTCCTTTTTTTCTTTCTAGTTCCCTGCTCTTCCATTTCTGCTCCATTTCCTCTCCTTCTGCTCCTCCTCTTTTTTTCTTCTTCTTCCCTCCATCGTTTTTCCTTTCCTTCTGCTAATTATATTTCCTCTCTCCTTCATTCCTTGCCCCCCTTATTTTCATTTTCTTTCCTTCTCTTTTTCCATTACTCCCTCATTTTTTCCTTCCATTATTTTTTTATTGTATTTCGACCTCTCTTATTCTTTCCATATTTCTTTTCATTCGGCATGTCAATCAGATAATTCTCTCTCTCTCTCTCTCTCTCTCTCAGACCTGATGGGAATAAACAATGTCATTAAGATGTTAATTAGATATTCATTTACTGTCCCTGATAACCTTCACACCTCCTCCTTCTCTTCCTCCTCCTCTTCCTCCTCCTCTTCCTCCTTCTCCTCCTCCTATCATTATTTCTATTTATATTATTGTTGAGAATCCCTTTAGTTTTTTTCTTCGTGTTCTGTTTTTTACACCAACATTATTTTCTTTCTTTTCTTCTTTTTATCCCAAAGTTCTCCCCTTCCTCCACCTCCTCCTCCTCCTCCTACTCCTGCCACTACTCCTCTTCCTCCTCCTCCTATTACCATTATTATTTTTAGTGCTGAGTATCCTGTTAATATAGATTTGTTTCTTTCTTCCGTCCCCTTCCACTCTCCCTTCTCCCCTCCTTCTTCCCCCTCCTCCCCCATCTCCCTCCTTTCTCCCCTATAAGTGCTTGGTATCCCTTTAGTATAGTTTATTTTTCTTTCACCCCCTTTCTCCCCTCCCTTTCTCCCCCTCTTCCCCCTACTACTCCATTCTACCCATCCTCTATAAGTCCTTTGTATCCCATTAGTATAGTTTTATTTCTCTTTCTCCCCGTTTCTTCCTCTCCCTTCTCCTCTCCCTTTCCCTCTTCTCCCCTTGTTCTTCCTTTCCTTATCCCTCCCTTCTCTCCCCTCTGCCCCTCCCTCTTTTTTTCTCTCTCTTCCCCGTTTCTCCACCACCACCCCCACACCCCGCTGCCATGTTCACCTGAGAATTAGCACCTATTGTTAGCCTGCTCCTCACACCCTCACGCGTCACTAAAGTCGGGGCAGGAGGGGAGAGGCAAGGCGCGGGGAAGGGAAGGAAGGGGAGTAACTGTTGGCCTTCCTTTTTGATGTCTTGTTTTTTTTTATACATATTTTCTGCTTGTATGCTTCTTTTTGTTTTTGTTCTTCTAGTTTGTGTTTGTTTGTTTGTTGTTGTTTATTTTGGTTATTGTGTCTATTTATAATTTGTGCTCGTTTGTTATTTTGTTTATATTTTGTTTTGTTTGTCATTTATTATTTTTTTGGTTGTTTGTTTTTTGTTTATTTGTTTGTTTTCCGGTTATCCTGTTTACATGTCTCGGGCTTTGGTGATTCTGTTTATATTCTATGCTTGTTCGTCACGGTTATCTTGTTTATGTTGCTTGTTTGTTTATACCGGTTATCTTTTTCTGTTTACATTTTTGGGGGGTTATTCTGTTAATATTTCCTCTTCGTTTTATTTCGAGAGAGAGAGAGAGAGAGAGAGAGAGAGAGAGAGAGAGAGAGAGAGAGAGAGAGAGAGAGAGAGAGAGAGAGAGAGAGAGAGAGAGAGAGAGAGAGAGAGAGAGAGAGAGAGAGAGAGAGAGAGAGAGAGAGAGAGAGAGAGAGAGAGAGAGAGAGTGTGTGTGTGTGTGTGTGTGTGTGTGTGTGTGTGTGTGTGTGTGTGTGTGTGTGTGTGTGTGTGTGTGTCCCTCCCTCCTTCTCTCAGTTTTGACGCCACTAGTAAAGTCTTGGAGATTAATGTGAGTTCCAGGGGAGGTAAGAGGGAGGAGCCGCGGCCCTTTTATCTTCCCTTCCCACACCGGCAGGAAGGGAGGAAAGATTAGTCTACCGCCGGAGGGAGAGAGGGAGAGAAGGGACGGAGGAAAGGAGAGAAGGATGAACTAAAGAAGGGTGCAAGGGAGGAAAGGAGGTCAAGAGGGAAGGTGAGAGTAAATGAGGGAGTGACAGAAAGAAAATGGAAGAGAGAATGAAGGGGAAGGGAGGGAGGGAGAGAAGGGACGGAGGGAAGGAAGGAAGGAGAGAAGGAGGGACTAAAGAAGGGTGCAAGGGAGGAAAGGAGGTTAAGAGGGAAAGTGAGAGTGAATGAGGAAGTGACAGAAAGAAAATGGAAGAGAGAATGAAGGTGAAGGGAGGGAAGGAAAAGAGGGACAGAGGGAAGGAAGGAAGGAGAAAAGGATGAACCAAAGAAGGGTGCAAGGGAGGAAAGGAGGTTAAGAGGGAAGGTGAGAGTAAATGAAGGAGTGACAGAAAGAGAATGGAAGGGAGAATGAAGGTGAAGGGAGGGAGGGAGAGAAGGGACGAAGGGAAGGAAGGAGAGAAGGATGAACTAAAGAAGGGTGAAAAGAAGGAAAGGAAGTCAAGAGGAAGATGAGAGTGGAGGAAGGAGGGAAAGAAAAGACAGAGAGAAGGAAGGAGAAGGGAAGGAGGGACTTAAATGAGGGAAGGAGACCAGAGGGAAGGTGAGTGTAATTGAGCGATGGACGGAAGGGGGACTGATTTAGGTTAGGAAGAGAAAACGAAAGTGAAGGAAGAGAGGGAAAGAAAAGACAGAGAAAAGGAAGGAGAGGGGAAGGAGGGACTTCAATGAGGAAAGGAGGCCAGAGGGAAGGTGAGTGTAATTGAGCGATGGACGGAAGGGGGACTGATTTAGGTTAGGAAGAGGAAACGAGAGTGAAGGGGTGAGGGAAAGAAGAGATTGGGAACGGGGGAGAGGAGGAAGGGTGTAAGGGAGAGAAGATGAGTGATGGAGGGAGGGGAGAACTGATCTATGTGAGAGTGGAGGAAAGGAGGAAAGGAGGAAAGGAGGAGATTTAGGAGGGTGTAAAATAGGAAAGAAAGACAAGAGGGAAGTTATGAGTTATGGATGGAGGGGAAGGGAAGGGAAGGGAAGTGATGGAAGAGTAGATGAGATTAGAGGGATGGAAAGAGAGAGTGAACGAGGGAATAGAAGGGTAAGAGAAGGAGTAAAAGAGAAAGACAAAGGGGTAGAGGGAGGAAGGGAGGGTTAGAATTTGGAAGGGGAGCTGAGAGAGAGGGAGAAAATAGAGGGGGGGAGGGGAGGAGTAAAAGAGAAAGACAAAGAAGAGAGGGAGGGAGGATGAAAGTAAATTAGGATGGGGAGCTGAGAGAGAGATAGAGAGAAGGGAGAGGGAAGGTGGTTTGAAGGAGAGGGAGCAAGGGAGACAAGGAGGTAAGACGGCTGGGAGGGAGGAGAGGGGAAGGTTAGTGTGAAAGAAGAAGGGATGAAAAAGAGGAAAGATGGGAAGGCCTGAAAGAGGGGGAGGTGAGGGAAATCCGAAATCTGAAAGGCTGGTTCTGTTTCAGGGTGGGCCTCGTCTTACACGCCCATAGGCAATAAAAAAGGGAAGAGTAGCGATGTAGAGAAGGAAAGTTTGGCAGGAAAAAGAGGGAGGAAGGGAGGAAGGGGTTGAGTTTTATGTACTAGACAGGGATAAGAGGGAGGAAGGGAGGGTTAGAATTTGGAAGGGGAGCTGAGAGAGAGGGAGAAAATAGAGGGGGTGAGGGGAGGACCAAAAGAGAAAGACAAAGAAGAGAGGGAGGGAGGATGAAAGTAAATTAGGATGGGGAGCTGAAATAAGTGGTGCAAGTTGTGGAAGAGAAGGGAAGATTGGTCTACTTACAAATACTCGAATCATGATTTTGTTTCCCAGCACTAAGAAAGTAAAATGACTTGTTTTTTTATTTGGTGTAAAAGTTTGTGATGGAAGTTATGGAAAGGGGAAGGTTGGTCTGTTTATACTTACCCCAACCTTGATTTTTCACAGCAAGAAGACTGAGGTTACTTGTTCTAGGAATGATGGGAATATTAATTATGTAAGGTATGGAAGTTATGGGATGGGTAAGGTTGGTCTGTTTATACTTACCCCAACCTTGATTTTTCACAGCAAGAAGACTAAGGTTACTTGTTCTAGGAGTGATGGGAATATTAATTATGTAAGGTATGGAAGTTATGGAATGGGGAAGGTTGGTCTGTTTATACTTACCCCAACCTTCATTTTTCACAGCAAGAAGACTAAGGTTACTTGTTCTAGGAATGATGGGAATATTAATTATGTAAGGTATGGAAGTTATGGAATGGGTAAGGTTGGTCTGTTTATACTTACCCCAACCTTCATTTTTCACAGCAAGAAGACTGAGGTTACTTGTTCTAGGAATGATGGGGAATATTAATTATGTAAGGTATGGAAGTTATGGGATGGGGAAGGCTGGTCTGTTTATACTTACCCCAACGTTGATTTTTCACAGCAAGAAGACTGAGGTTACTTGTTCTAGGAATGATGGGAATATTAATGATGTGCAAGATATGGAGGTTATGCAATGGAGAAAAGATGACCTATTCACTTATCCGAACCTTGACTTTACTTTCCCATCAATAAATATATACTTGTTTTAGTGGAGATATTACAGAAAGGAGTGGCATTACTTTATTACTTTACTTTCCATATTACGCTATTTCTTTACTCGTGTGATTCTTCGTTGAGAGAACTCTTTTTGGCCACTCTACTCTATTTAAGAGCAGCAAGTAGCGAGCTTTTTTTTCATTATTGGATTCTTTTTTTACGCCCTTGCACTGTCTCCTCTGCTGTAAAAAAAAAAGTAAAAAAAAAAATAAGGAAGAGAAGAGGTGTAGAGAAGTGTAGGGGAGGAGGGAGGAGGGACAGACACTATCTCACTGGACTCCTGTATATTCCTCGTTGGTAGAACACAGAGGAAGAGAAGTGTGGGTGAGGAGGGCGGGACAGGGACACTCCTTCACTCCACTCCTGTTTTATTCACTCCCGGTAAAGATCAACAGTGTGGCGTAGGCGAGGCGCACTGGGTTGGTGTTATTTTCTTTTATCTTACTGTGTGTGTGTGTGTGTGTGTGTGAGTGTGTGTGTGTGTGTGTGTGTGTGTGTGTGTGTGTGTGTGTGTGATGCGTCTAGTAAGCACCCCATGAAAACAAGTAAATAGTTCGAAAAAATAATATAACATGGAAAAATATATATAAAATCAAAGAAAATGAAAGCCGCTCCCTCACCAGCAATAAAAAAAGGGTCTGTTCGTACTGTCATAAGTCGTAAAAGGAGTGAAGCTGATTAATGTTGAATCAAATTAACTTATCGTATAAAGAAAAAAACAATACTGCCCTCGGCCGGTTGGTTAAAGTGGAAAGGTCGGTCACAGGGCTTCTGCTGCTGCACATATTGAATAGAACATTGTATTGTGTTAGTGTGTTAGTGTGTGTGTGTGTGTGTGTGTGTGTGTGTGTGTGTGTGTGTGTGTGTGTGTGTGTGTGTGTGTGTGTGTGTGTGTGTGTGTGATGGCGTGCGTACGTATGTCTGCATCGTTTTTTTTTTTTTTACAGCAGCGGAAGCAGCTTAGGTGTTATAAAAAAAAAAAAATAAATAAAAACAGAAAACAAAAAAATACTAAACTCTGCTACTATAAAAAAATAAATGAATAAATAAACGTCCAGGTGGCCCAAAGAGAAGGTCAGTTTCGGCTGCAGAGGTCCCTTGATACTCCCCTTTTGTAAGTCTTTCCCTTCACCTTTTCCTGAGCGTGCCTCCTCGTGCCCACAGGTGCCTGCCGTGTCCCGAGGGGTGCCAGCAGTGCTCCGCCTCGCTGCCCTGCCCCGTCAACACCCACGCCCTGTCCCGCCTGCTGCCCGCGTGCATCCAGGCCGCCGCCGTCTGTTTGTGCCTCGTGCTGGCCGGCGTGGTGCTCAAGATTCGCAAGTGTAAGGTGAGCACGGGAAGGGTGTGTGTGGAGGGAGGGGTGTGATGGGGGGGTGGGAGAAGGAGGGGGTATTTGCGTGTGGGAGGGGGCCGTTTGTGTTTGTGTGGGAAGGGGAGGTGTGTGTGTGTGTGTGTGTGTCTCTCTCTCTCTCTCTCATTAGTACATAACTTCACACCCCCAGTGATCGACTCGCAACAGCTTAAGCTTTTTTCACGCGCTAAAAAAATAGAGAAGTGTCTTTTTTTCTGAGCAGCGACAAGTCATTAGCAAGGGGGAGGATTACTGGCCAGCCTCGTGACGTAATAAGCTCTCTGATTGGTGGACGCGTTCTGGCCCCACGGATCACGGCTTCTCTGATTGGCTGGTTCCTTCCCTGCCTGACGTCACGGATCACATTCCTCACTGGCTCCGGATATTTTCTCGTTCGCTTCTTCCAGGAAATATATTTTGGGTCTTGCTCTTTACATCATTTTGCGGTAAGAAATAGATGAGCGACGGAGAATGAAACCGAGAGGGAAGCAAAGATGATCTAGTATTTTTCTTTTCTCATCATCCGGGCTAAAAATATATCAGAGAGAGAGAGAGAGAGAGAGAGAGAGAGAGAGAGAGAGAGAGAGAGAGAGAGAGAGAGGTAATATAAAGTGTAGTTTGGCTAATGTGTAAAATTGGTTGTAACACGCACCAGCCATTACGTGACTGATGATAAACACTGAGGGAAGGAGAGAGAGAGAGAGAGAGAGAGAGAGAGAGAGAGAGAGAGAGAGAGAGAGAGAGAGAGAGAGACCTGACTACTGCCGCCCTGACGTTAGCAAGGCAGCAGGGAGGGAGATAAGCGTTGACGGATGGGTACATGGGACACTCGTGAAATAGAACGAAGGGCGAAAGATTAACGAACGGCGGACGAAAGGAATGACGAACGACGAACGAAACTGAACGAATGACGAAAAGACTGAGTAACGAATGACGAAAGGAAATACGAACGACAAATGAAATAGAGCGAAGGACGAAGAGACTAAAGGTCATATTCTTCAACATTTCCGAGCCCAAGAACACATATTTGACAAGGGTTTCGTAGGAGTTTGGGATATTTGCAGAGGTAGCTTTATGATCCTTCTGGTGGTTTGATCATTCGTTTGTGTCATGAACCTAGAATAACACTCATTAGAACGCGATTGATCTCATTTTCGGCCTTTGGAAATAGTTAATGCGCATGGTGGAAGCTTCTGAAAATATCGACCTGAAGAGCGAAACGAATGACGAACGACGAGCGAAGGAAGAAAAGAATGACGGAAACAATAACGAATGAAAGACGAAAAGAATAAACGCAATAACCTACTAACGAATGGACAGCGAGAACCAGAGACACAAATGATAAATAGAATAATAACTGAATGATTTTAATGGATGCACAGATAAACAATATTAACAAATGGAAATGAAGAACATGGTCACTAACGAATGCGCGGAGAGAACCGGAGAAACACATAAGTAGAAGAAACTGGATAAAGATGACAAGAGAAACGAAGGATAAGTAGAGTAAGGAAATGGCAAGAGATAACAAGAGAGATAAATGATAGCAGATAACGATAATAATGAACATGAATATTAATGAATGCACTTTTTTTTTTGGAACAGGAGCAAAGAGAAAGAGGGTTAGAAGAAGGGGAAGTAGCACAGACGTAACAAGAGAAACATATGACAAGTAAAATAAACTGGATAACCAAATGTACAGAAGAGAGAGCAAGAGAGATACATGAAAAATTGAATGATCTGGATAATTTTTACGAATCCTCAGACTAAAAAAAAAAAAGAGAAACCTGATATATAGAAAAACTTGAATAATATACGAATGCAAAGAGAGAACAAAGAGAAAAACCTGATAAACACAAACACATGAATAATTTACGAATGCGCGAAGGGAACAAGATAAACAAAATATGAGAAATAGAATGAACGAAATAATTAACATGCCCAGAGAGAGAGAAAAAAAAGAGAAACATGGCAAAGAAAATAAACATAATAATCGGAACCAAAAGGACAAATAGGAATAAACATCATAATCAAAAGAAAAAAAATGGGACTAAACAAAATAACCAACAGAAAAATTACATGCAAAATAAACAAAATAACTAAATAAATGAATGAAAAGACTGAACGAGATCATTAACGAACGCACGGTGAGAGAACGTGAGAGATAACGTAGAGAACGAACGTAAACTCACCTTAATTAATCGCTACCTGTTGAGTCGTAAAGGAAGGGAGTGGAGAGGAATGGAGGAAGTAAGGATGGAGTGGGATTTCGGACACAGGGACACAGGGAGGCTGAAGTTCATTGCTATGGATGTTCTCTAATTAGCAGTCTTAGCCCCTTTTCTGCTTTCATCTCCTTTACTTCATCACTCTCGACTTCACCAGTTTTGCATGTTTATATATTTCTTTAGTTCTTTCTCTATAAATCCCACCCCTTCAATCCCTTCAATACCTCTTACTAATAATATACTGATGCATAATCCCTTCTTGATCTCATTCCCAACCCTCTACTTCCCTAATTGTCCTATACTTCTTTCTCTTCCTTTCTGTACCTCAATCTCCTTCAGTCTCTTCAATATTACTCACCAATACAGCATTCCTCTTCCTTGTTTTAATCCCCAACCTTTGACCTTACCGCCCAATATTTTTTTTCCTCTCCCTTTTTATACTGCATGTTTCTATAATTTTTTTTTTACTTGTCCCTTCTACACTTCCCACTTCTTCTTCCATTCCTTCAACATCCTTTTCTAATTTACTGATACAAAATTCCCTCGACTCCACTTATCCTGCTTTGTCCAATACTTTTTTCTCCTCTCCCCTTCTATACTTCCCACTCCGTACCCAGTCCATTCAGTATCAGTTACCAATATGCTGATACAACGTTCATTCTCTGCCATTATTCCTGCCCGTCACCGTTGCGGAATAATGGTTTAGCGCTACTCGGTCTAAATTTGATGTTCATGACTAGGCTATCAAAAAGCCATCTTAGGTCATAAGGGCTATAAGGTGCAACGATTACGCTCAGGAAGATAGATAGATAGTGATATATAGATAAGGAAATAAAGTAAACGAGTTGGCATTAGATAACGATCAAGACAATAAAAGTAGTCAACAGGATAATTGCCCAATTTGACTTTTTGAGTTGTTTAATGAATTTACGTTTAGCGAGATAGTTCCGTTAATGATTTTGTTTTTCCGTTCAGCAGAGAAATGTATAAACGAAAAAAAAGATTGAAGAGAGAGAGAGAGAGAGAGAGAGAGAGAGAGAGAGAGAGAGAGAGAGAGAGAGAGAGAGAGAGAGAGAGAGAGAGAGAGAGTAGCGAAGGGTGTTGAATCTGTAACTCCATCAATCTTAAAATGTCTAAGGAGAGTGACGGTGGTGGCGGTGGTGGTGATGGTGATAATGATGGGGGGCATTGTGGCGGTAATGGTGATGATGATGGAAGGTGGAGTAATGATGGTATTTGTGATGAAAGCCGCGAAGGCGAATGATAGTGATGATAGTGATAATAAACGTAAGGTATGATGATGATTCTACTGATTGTGACATTTACGATGATAATAGTAACGGTGAAAACGATACTGATGATGATAGCACTGGTAATAATAATGATAATGGTGATAAGGACGATGAAGATGATTATGATGATGACGATGATGATGATGATGATGATGATAAGTATAAAGGTGATGGTGAAAATGATGATGATGATGATAAGTATAAAGGTGATGGTGAAAATGATGATGATGATGATGATGATGATGATAAGGATAAAGGTGATAGTGAAGATAATGATGATGAGGATGATAAGTTTGAAGGTGATGGTGAAGATAATGGTGATGATGATGATAAGTTTAAAGGTGATGGTGAGGATAATGGTGATGATGAGGATGATAAGTTTGAAGGTGATGGTGAAGATAATGATGATGATGAGGATGATAAGTTTAAAGGTGATGGTGAGGATAATGATGATGATGATGATGAGTTTAAAGGTGATGGTGATGATAATGATGATGATGATGATGATAAGTTTAAAGGTGATGGTGAGGATAATGATGATGATGATGATGAGTTTAAAGGTGATGGTGATGATAATGATGATGATGATGATGATGAGTTTAAAGGTGATGGTGAGGATAATGGTGATGATGATGATAAGTTTAAAGGTGATGGTCAGGATAATGATGATGATGATGATGATGATGATAAGTTTAAAGGTGATGGTGAGGATAATGATGATGATGATGATGATGATGATAAGTTTAAAGGTGATAGTGAAGATAATGATGAGGAGGAGGAGGATAAGTTTGAAGGTGATGGTGAAGATAATGATGACGATGATGATGATGACGATGATGATAAGTTTAAAGATGATGGTGAAGATAATGATGATGATGAGGGTGATAAGTTTAAAGGTGATGGTGAAGATGATGATGATGATGATGATTCCACAGGTGATCGCGGTGTCACTATGGACGATGCTGGAGATGGTGCTTCTGGGAGCCGTCGTCATCTACTGCACGGTAAGTAGTAGTAGTAACAGTAGTAAACATGGAAACATGGACTAGCAGGCAGCAGAAAGCCTGTTGGTTCATTACTAGGCTGCCTGCGTTCAGTGAATTAATCAATCCGTTTGCCATAGGAGTGGCTTGCAGGGAAGGATTAAAACACTTGTGTATCTACTCTTGGGAACGTTCAGTTCACTCCCGATGCAGCAAAGTGGCGATCAGTGCGTTTCTTGAAGGAGTTGATGGTCTCTGCGCTAACCACTTCTGCAGGAAGGCTGTTCCAGTGGCGAAGGAGTAGCAGTAGTAGTAGTAGTAGTAGTAGTAGTAGTAGTAGTAGTGGTGGTAATAGAAGGAGGGAGAGGAGGAGGAGGAGGATTGGCTGTAGTAGTAGTAGTAGTAGTAATAGTAGTCGCTACAGTAGTACTATTTGTTGTTATTGTCGTTTTTGTTATTGTCTTAGGGATGCTGAGAATAAAAGAAAAAAGTATAATGATAACAATAACAGTAATGAAAACAATGACAGCCAAAAATAATGATGAAAAGAAAAAAAGAGAAGAAGAAGAAGAAGAAAAGAAGAACACCCTCGTAATTGACCTTCTAATAACATCATACGCACGCCAAGTCATTGTTCTCTCCTGTGTCCTTTTGATGTTCGCTTTTCTTCAATTATTTTTTTCCGCTTTTTCTCACGTGTAATTAACGGTTGACTCAAGGTTTTCACGACAGAGCGCTTTCCTTTCCTTGTCCTTTTTCTCCCCTTCCGTCTTTTTTTCAGCCCTTTGCCGTTCTTCTTTTTTTTCCGAGTGTGTCCTTTGTGTTCCTTTTTGTCAACATTTTTCTTATTTATACTCGACTTCATTACTCTTCTGTTTGTGTTGGCCTTTGTTCTCTCTCTCTCTCTCTCTCTCTCTCTCTCTCTCTCTCTCTCTCTCTCTCTCTCTCTCTCTCTCACACACACACACACACACACACACACACACACACACACACACACACACACACACATGCATCTTTGAAACGTTATTATTTTTTTTCCTAGTTATTTCACAACGCTCAGCAAGGCTCCGAACGGCGAAAGGAGTGAAAGGACAATCTCGGTCTGCGGCAAAACGAAACCAACACAACCTTTTATCCCGCTGTAAAGAAACAAGTTACTATTTTCAATCGTTTCCTGCGGCCTAAACGCTTCAAAGAGTCCGCGTCAGGCACAATAGGCACGCTAACCGCTGGGGGGGCCCTGGACGAAGCCGCCTCCGCCGCCACGCTGCTGAGAGACGGTGTTGCCGAACTTATCTTTGTTTGATTGCCTTCACTCGCTGATTGAAAGTTCACCGACCTTTTTATCTTAGCAAGCGCCCACATAAGTGCCCTGTTGATATGAACTGTACCCTTCCCCACACACACACACGAGACAATGGTTGGCTGAAAAGTTCTAAGTCTAATAATGGTGTCAGGTGTGGGATGCAAGGAAACGATTCAGCTTCTGCGTGAACTGATTGGCGCTGCCGCAGGAACGCAAGTCAATATAAAGCAACTATTCTTATTATACTTTTTTGCCGGAGTGATCCAACTACCTCGAGATTCAGAACAGCTTTACTCATGCACCAACGGTCGATGAATGAAAGGTCCGCCGTCGCCAAGCTGTGGAAACGGTTGGGGGTCTTGTCTCTTCGTTGTTTTCAAGGTTCTCTATCTCTTCTGTTTCATGGGTCTCTTCTCTCTTCGGGGTCTTTAAAGCTCTTTCTATATCATATGTTTTGTGTGTTTCTCTTCTCTTAGTGTTTTTTTTAAAGTTCTGTCTATCTTTCGTATTTTGTGGATCTCTTGTCTCTTCGTGGTCTTCAAGGTTCTCTATCTCCTGGTTTGTGGATCTCTTGTCTCTTCGTGGTCTTCAAGGTTCTCTATCTCCTGGTTTGTGGATCTCTTGTCTCTTCGTGGTCTTCAAGGTTCTCTATCTCTCCTGTTTTTTGGATCTCTTGTTTCTTAGTGGTCTTAAAGGCTCTCTATCTCTCCTGTTTTGTGGGTTTCTTGTCTCTTAGTGGTTTACAATATTCTTTATCTCTTGTGTTTTGTGGGTCTCATGTCCCTTAGTGGTCTTCAAGGTTCTCTACCTCTCCTGTTTTGTGGGTCTCTTGTCTCTGCGTGGTCTTCAAGGTTCTCTATCTCCCCTTTAAAACTCAGCAGCCCACACACAACGGCGGCAAGGGAAGACGTTCTGACGTGGTCGCACAAGACTTCCTCACAGCACAAGGAGTGGCCAGGAGAGAGAGGATGGTATTATAAGACACTTTCGCTTCTCACATCAACCATTTCTAAAGGCCAAAGAGGGGGTCAGTCGGGTTCTAATGAGTGTTTCTTTAGGTTCATGGTACAGAAGAAGGGTCAAACTACCACCAGGGTCATAAAACTACTCCTGGAAATGCCCAAAACTCCTACGAAAGCCTTGTCAAATATGTGAACTTGGGCGACGAAATGTCTAGTAATACACCCCAGAGAGTCAGCCTTTCATGCAACAGTCACCTGCCAACGCAACGACGCAGGCCTTTGTTTGTTTCCCCGGATGTCCGTTACCACCACACCTTTAAGTCCTCGAAAAAGACAAAACATTTTATTGCTCGGGGGGGAAAAAAACGTGTTGGATACCTAAAGGACTCAACTGCATGAACGCTTGAACCATTCCACTCCCCTCTGCTCCCTCCCTCGGCCGCACGGTGCATGACGCGGTGGACTTTTGATTCGTCCCGCAACGTTGCTCTTGTATTCCCTGATGCAAAATGTCGGAATATAATGTTTTACCAGGTCATGAGTTTTCGTTTTATGTTATTTTCGCGACTCACCTTCCCTAGAGTTATTGTTTCTCATTAACTGCGGGGATCATGTTTCTTAAAGGCCCCTCTAAGCGATGATAATGAGAAAAAAATCATCACTCACGCAAACCATTTCATATTATATAAACGCATTTGTGATCAGTTTATGCATCATCTATTTTGGGGGGTTTATATCATGGCAAAAATTTGGCCCGTCGCTGGTACACGGTGAAGCCACAAATTTGGCCCGTCGCTGGTACACGGTGAAGCCACAAATTTGGCCCGTCGCTGGTACACGGTGAAGCCACAAATTTGGCCCGTCGCTGGTACACGGTGAAGCCACAAGTTTGACCCGTCGCTGGTACATGGTGAAGCCACAAATTTGGCCCGTCGCTGGTACACGGTGAAGCCACAAATTTGGCCCGTCGCTGGTACACGGTGAAGCCACAAATTTGGCCCGTCGCTGGTACCACGTTAAGTCACAGAATAATCGTCACAAGGATGGACATTAGACCTAAAAAATAAATGTAATCACCGTCTACGTCAAGTTAAATATATTAGTTTAAAGACGGAGGCGGCAGAGCGGCGGACACACAGCAGGTAGGGCAGCGCAGGTGAAGCAGCCCCCCCCTCCCCCCAACTCCCCCTTGCCCCCTGTCTGCCCTCGTGCCCCCCTTTCCTCCCATGGCGTGTTGCACCTGGGAGCGGGAGGACTAAAAAGTTTTCATCTGATGCTTACTCCCATGGATAGATAGAGAGATAAGGAGACGGATAAATGGATAAATACATAGATAGGAAGATAGAACGATGACTATATATTGATAGACAGATAAAACAGAGTAAATGAAAATATATGAACACGAATGCTGATTTTTTCCTTCTACTACTACTACTACTACTACAACCAATCCTCCTCCTCCTCTCCCTCCTTCTATCACTACTACCACTACTACTACTACTACTACTACTACTACTACTACTACTACTACTACTATTACGCCCTAACC
Source organism: Eriocheir sinensis (assembly GCF_024679095.1). Taxonomy (NCBI): domain Eukaryota; kingdom Metazoa; phylum Arthropoda; class Malacostraca; order Decapoda; family Varunidae; genus Eriocheir; species Eriocheir sinensis. The sequence goes on from NC_066543.1 coordinate 6,759,921, forward strand.
AGCACCCCTCCCTCTTCGTGTCCCGGCAGATCTTCCTCCGCTTCGTCGAGCCCACCGTCACCCTGTGCATGGTGGAGCCGTGGTTCAGGGAGCTCGGCTTTGCGATCTTCTACGGCGCCATCGTTCTCAAGCTCTACAGGTGAGGGGAGGAGGGAAGGAGAGGGGGGAGAGGGAGAGAGAGGAAGAGTGTGAGAGTGAGATGGTCCTATAGATAAACAGAGTGAAAGAGAGAGGGAGAGAGGCAGATGAAGGAACGAAATTGATAGATAGATAGAGAAGGAGGTAGAGAGAGAAAGTAATATATGATCAGGTAGATATATAGATGAGCAGAGAGAAAGATAAAGGAAGCAGATAAAGGAAAGAACGAGAGATGGTCAGGTAGATAATGAGATAAGCAGAGAAGAGAAACAGATGAAGGAGGGAAAAAATAGACAGATAGACAAATAAATAGAAAGATAATTGAAAGCCAGACGCATAGACAGACAGACAGATAAGTAGATAGAAATGAGGGAAAAAATACAAAATGATAGATAGATAACTGAATAAACAGATAGATAAGAGAGAGAGAGAGAGAGAGAGAGAGAGAGAGAGAGAGAGAGAGAGAGAGAGAGAGAGAAATCTTATCAGCATAGCGAGGGAGGGAGGAAGAAAAGCAAAAATAAATCACCGTTGAAGAGGACGGATCACAAACAAACAGCTCGCCTTCAAATCAAGTTCCTCAATATTTCCAGCAGACAAGTTTTCGATTTGTTTTTCTCCTTTTATGTGACAGCAAGGAGGGAGGGAGGGGGGACGAGGGGGAGGGGAGAGGGAAGGGGAGGGTGGTGGTGGAGGAAGGAGGACAGAGGTGAGGGGAGAGTGAGACAGAGAGAAGGTGGGGTGGATGTTGTGTGTCTGTCCCCCGCCCACACCTCCCCACAAAAGACAGTTCCCCGCCCACACTTCCCCACAACAGACAGTTCCCCGCCCACACTTCCCCACAAAAGACAGTTCCCCGCCCACACTTCCCCACAAAAGACAGTTCCCCGCCCACACTTCCCCACAACAGACAGTTCCCCGCCCACACTTCCCCACAACAGACAGTTCCCCGCCCACACTTCCCCACAACAGACTGTTCTGCCCACACTTCCCCACAACAGACAGTTCCCTGCCCACTTCCCCACAACAGACAGTTCCCCGCCCACACTTCCCCACAACAGACAGTTCCCCGCCCACACTTCCCCACAAAAGACAGTTCCCCGCCCACACTTCCCCACAACAGACAGTTCCCCGCCCACACTTCCCCACAAAAGACAGTTCCCCGCCCACACTTCCCCACAACAGACAGTTCCCCGCCCACACTTCCCCACAAAAGACAGGTCCCCGCCCACACTTCCCCACAAAAGACAGTTCCCCGCCCACACTTCTCCACAAAAGACAGTTCCCCGCCCACACTTCCCCACAACAGACAGTTCCCCGCCCACACTTCTCCACAAAAGACAGTTCCCCGCCCACACTTCCCCACAACAGACAGTTCCCCGCCCACACTTCCCCACAACAGACAGTTCCCCGCCCACACTTCTCCACAACAGACAGTTCCCCGCCCACACTTCCCACAACAGACAGCTCCCTGCCCACACTTCCCCACAACAGACAGTTCCCCGCCCCCACTTCCCCACAACAGACAGTTCCCCTCCCACACTTCCCCACAACAGACAGTTCCCCGCCCACACTTCCCCACAACAGACAGTTCCCCGCCCACACTTCCCCACAACAGACAGTTCCCCGCCCACACTTCCCCACAACAGACAGTTCCCCGCCCACACTTCTCCACAAAAGACAGTTCCCGCCCACACTTCCCCACAACAGACAGTTCCCCGCCCACACTTCCCCACAAGACAGTTCCCCGCCCACACTTCCCCACAAAGACAGCTTCCCCGCCCACACTTCCCCACAAAGACAGCTCCCCACACTTCCCCACAACAGACAGTTCCCCGCCCACACTTCCCCACAAAAGACAGTTCCCCGCCCACACTTCCCCACAAAAGACAGCTCCCCGCCCACTCTTCCCCACAAAAGACAGCTCCCCGCCCACACTTCCCCACAAAAGACAGTTCCCCGCCCACACTTCCCCACAAAAGACAGTTCCCCGCCCACTCTTCCCCACAAAAGACAGCTCCCCGCCCACACTTCCCCACAAAAGACAGCTCCCCGCCCACACTTCCCCACAAAAGACAGCTCCCCGCCCACACTTCCCCACAAAAGACAGTTCCCCGCCCACACTTCCCCACAAAAGACAGTTCCCCGCCCACTCTTCCCCCCCAAAGACAGCTCCCCGCCCACACTTCCCCACAAAAGACAGCTCCCTGCCCACACTTCCCCACAACAGACAGTTCCCCGCCCACACTTCCCCACAAAAGACAGCTCCCCGCCCACACTTCCCCACAAAAGACAGTTCCCCGCCCACACTTCCCCACAAAAGACAGCTCCCCGCCCACACTTCCCCACAAAAGACCGTTGCCCGCCCACTTCCCCACAAAAGACAGCTCCCGCCCACACATCCCCACAAAGACAGCTCCCTGCTCACACTTCCCCACAAAGACAGTTCCCTGCCCACACTTCCCCACAAAGACAGCTCCCCGCCCACACTTCCCCACAAAAGACAGCTCCCCGCCCATCCTTCCCCACAAAAGACAGCTCCCCGCCCACACTTCCCCACAAAAGACAGCTCCCCGCCCACACTTCCCCACAAAAGACAGCTCCCCGCCCACACTTCCCCACAAAAGACAGTTCCCCGCCCACTCTTCCCCACAAAAGCTATTACTAAAGCTTACCAAATTATCCCAAATCTGCCTCACCTTACCTCATCCCTCCCTACCCTACCTTACCTTAGCTTACCTTACCTTTTTCTATCACATTATCTACCTAACCTTACGTGATCCCTCCCTAAGCTACCCTTCCCTACCCTGCCTTACTTTACCTTATCCTTTCACATTATCTAACCTTAAATGGCCTTACCTTATCTTACCTCCTCTAACCTAACCCCAAAAGGACTTTACCTACCCTTCTCATCTCAATCTTACCTTACCTTACCTTACCTTACCTTACCTTACCTTACCTTACCTCCTCTTACCTAACCCAAGAAACACTTACCTACTCTTCTCATCTCAATCTTACTTTACCTTACCTTACCTTACCTTACTTTACCTCCTCTTACCTAACCCAAGAAACACTTACCTACTCTTCTCACCTCACCTCACCTTACCTTACCTTACCTTACCTTACCTTACCTTACCTTACTTTTTCTCAGCTAACCCAGTACAGAACATTTACCTACCCTTTTAACTTCACCTCATCTCACCTCGCCTTACCTTACCTTATCTTACCTTACCTTACCTCACTTTACACTACCTCTTACCCAACCCAAAAGAACAAAAGAATTATCTACCCTTTTCCATTAACTTCACCGCCTCACCTAATCTAACCTCACCCCACCTAACCTGACCCCACCTAACCAAACCTGAATTAACCTAACCTAACCTAACCTAACCGCCTCATCTAATCTAACCCCACCTAACCTCACCCCACTTAACCTAACCTCACCTAACCTTACACAACCCCTAAAGACATTACCGAACCTAATTGGGTCGGGATGCCTAGAAAGCTGTCGTTTGTGAGTCCCAGGAAAAAAAATAGTAATGAATGGGAAGCGTTAGCGTGTTTTTATTTTCTAGGTAAACTCAAACTGAAAGGAGAGAGTAGAACGTTGAAGGGAAATCGATTGGAAAGGGAGGGAGGCGGGGAGGGAGGAAGCGAGGGAGGGAGGGAAACAAAATGACAGACGGAAGGGAAGGGAAATGAGGATGAGAAAAACTGGAACGAGAAAAAATCGTGAAGAATGGAAGAGAATAATTGGAGGCAGAGAGGAGAAAGAGATGAATGGACGAGAACAAAAGAAAAGGAGTAAATAGTGAGAGGAGTAGGAGACGTAAAGAGGAAGAAAGAGAAGGGAGAAAACTGAGAGAGAAGAGAGAAGGAGGATATAAAAAGAAAAGGAAGAAGAAAAGGAAAAAGAGAAATGAAAAGTAAGAAGAGCATTAAAGATATATGGAGGCAGGAAATGAAGAGAGAGAGAGAGAGAGAGAGAGAGAGAGAGAGAGAGAGAGAGAGAGAGAGAGAGAGAGAGAGAGAGAGAGAGAGAGAGAGAGAGAGAGAGAGAGAGAGAGAGAGAGAGAGAGAGAGAGAGAGAGAGAGAGAGAGGACAGGAATGGAGAACAAGAAAAAAATATTGGTTAACACTGGAGGGAAAGGGAGAGATAGAAAAGGGAGAAATAAAGAGAAAGGGAAAGGGAAGAAAAGAGAGGGAGAAAAAAATAGAGAGAGAGAGTTAGAGAGAGAGAGAGAGAGAGAGAGAGAGAGAGAGAGAGAGAGAGAGAGAGAGAGAGAGAGAGAGAGAGAGAGAGAGAGAGAGAGAGAGAGAGAGAGAGAGAGAGAGAGAGAGAGAAACTCGACAGAGATGAACTGAATGAGATGGAGAGAAGGAGGGTGGTAGGAAAGAAGAGAAGGAAGGAAGGAGGGAGGGAGGAAGAGAGGGAGGGAAGGCATTAATAGAGTTGTAATGAGCTGGACGGGAGGGGCGGGAGGAAAGAAGTATTGATAGGTAGTTAAGGACGCAGGGGAAAACGAATGAGGAAGAGGAGGAGGAGGAGGAGGAACAAAGGCAGAACGTGGCTTGATTGAGTGATGGAGAGAGGATTGAGGGAGGACTGAAGCGGAAAGATTGGGAGGAAATTAGAAGTGTTATGGAGGAAGGCAGGGAGAGTTAGGAGGAGATAGGTCTAGGAGAAGGAGGAGGAGGAGGAGGAGGGGGAGAAGAAGGAGGAGGTTAGACGTAGTAGGGACAGAGAGTAGAGAGTTATCACCAATCCCTTCATTCTCTGGACACCATTTTGGGAGAAAGAGTTAAAGGAAGAGGAGGAGAAGGAGGAGGAGGAGAATAAGAAGGAGAAGAAGGAGGAGAAGTAGTCGGGGCAATCATTAAAGTCATCACTGATCACCATTATAGGAAAAAGAGTAGGAGAAGGAAGACGAAGAGGAGAAGCAGAAGGAGGAGGAGGAGGAGGAAGAGGAGGAGTAGAAGTAGAAGAAGGAGGAGGGGCAGTAAGCAAGTAGCGGGCATTTTTTTTTTCATTGTTGTTTTCTTTCTTTTTTTACGCCCTTGCACTGTCTCTGCTGTAAAAAAAAAAATCAACAAATACCTCATTCTTGGGTCACCATTTTGAAGGAAAGAGTATCGCAGGACGAGAAGGAGAACTAGAAGAAAAAGAAAGAAAAGAAGGAGGGAGGAAGTAATCTGAAGAATCGCTAGGGTCATCACTAATCACCACCTTCAATCATCATCACAGGAGAAAGAGGGAGAGGAGGAGAAGGAGAACTAGAAGGAGAAAAAGGAGGAGGAAATCTAGTAGAGGGAAAAGAAAGAGAAGGAGGAGGAAAAGTAGTCGGGACAGCCACTTAGAGTTATCACCAATCACCACCTCCTTCGATCACCATTACAGGAAAGAGTACAAGGAGGAGGAAGAGGAGGAGGAGGAGGAGAAAGAAAAGAAGGAAGAGGAGGAGGAGTAATTGGAGTAATCACTAGAGGCATCATCAGTAACCACCTTCTCCGATCACCATTGCAGGAAAAAGAGTAGGAGATGGAGGACGAGGAGGAGGAGAAAAAGGAGGAGGAGGAGATCTAGAGAGAGGAGAAAAAGGAGGTGGAGAAGATCTAGAGAGAGAAGAAGGAGGTGGAGGAGGAACAATCACTAGAGTCATCACCGGTAACCACCTTCTCTGACCCCCATTGCAGGAAAAAGAGTAGGAGATGGAGGAAGAGGAGGAGAAAAAGGAGGTGCAGGAGATCTAGAGAGAGAAGGCGGAGAAGGAGGAGGAACAACCACTAGAGTCATCACCGGTAACCCCCTTCTCTGACCCCCATTGCAGGAGCTTAGTCGACCACCGCACGAGGAAGGCGCACCGCTACGTCATCAGGGACCGCGATCTCCTCAAGTACCTGGCGGGGCTGGTGTCCTTCGTGACGGGCTACCTGGCGGCCTGGTCTGCCCTCATGGCGCACCTGGCCACGGAGGGACACTCGCTGCTGGCCCTTGGGCGCTCACCTGAGGGGCTCGCCTTCACCACCTGCAAGTCCATGTGGTGGGAGTACGTCACGGAGGCAGGTGAGAGAGAGAGAGAGAGAGAGAGAGAGAGAGAGAGAGAGAGAGAGAGAGAGAGAGAGAGAGAGAGAGAGAGAGAGAGAGAGAGAGAGAGAGAGAGAGAGAGAGAGATGTCTTCTATGGCTGTAGTTTTCCTTTCTGATAAATTCCCGACAAATTCTGCAATAATTTTTGAAAGAAAGTATAATGTGAAGTAAGATCATTGCGGTAGCCTACTCGTCGGCGCGTGAGACCACCATCTTTTTAACAAGCACGATAAGGAAGCGTCCTTGCCTCTGTCAAGAAAAGAGAAATATAGCTCAAGACTGAAACGTTTGATTAAACTTAAAAGCGTAACATAAAACGAAAACATTGCTGAGAACGTATTAGTGAAAATGATGTGCTGTACGCTCCCACTGACAGCGTTCCCTTGTCTACTTTTACGAAGTGACGGGCCATTAGTGCGGTGGCTCATATTTTTTACCGGCCCTTACTACTATCCAAAAGTTCAACCCTTAGTGAACCATACTATTATGCAGTTAACATCAGGTTGTGACCTTTAACCCCTTGACTGCGGATTTCCTACCAGAAGACATCACCAAGCTACAAAAATGGAACAAAAAGTGGCTGCTACAATTCAATGAAGAAAAATGTAAAGTTATGCACATTGGGATGGGATATCCAGCATACCAATACGACATGGGAAACACTCCACTATCCACCACAGAGGCAGAGAAAGACCTGGGAGTATGTGTTACCAGGCTACCAGTGAAGGCGAAATCCGTGTCAATCGCAGCGGACGGGTTAAAAAAAAAAAAGAAAAAAAAAACTCCCTTACCTTTAAAACTCAAGGGAAGCTCTTGCAATAGTGGGCCATACTTTGCATCACACTGCTTGCTGCTCACACCCGCAGATACCTCACTGGCGCCTCACTCGTTGACAGAACATTCCTTGAGGCACCTGGCCAGTGATGAGACAGCGATGAACCTCACCCCACCGACAGGCAGAGTCCGCGTCGTTAACTCTGCACCAAGCGGGGAGGCGACAGCTGTAAACGGTCACACCTCCCTCGCCCGCACGTGCCACACTGCTTGTTATCTCTTGCTTACAACATACTGTTTAATAAAAAGAACGAGTGTATCAAAGACGTAATTTTCCAGTGTGTGTGTGTGTGTGTGTGTGTGTGTGTGTGTGTGTGTGTGTAAGTAAGTAAAGTAAATTTATTGCCGTAAGAAAAGGTATACATAAGTTATACGTACTTATAAAATGTAAATATATACAGCCACGGTCCATCAAGCCGAAGCTCCATGATGGACAGTCAGATAATATAATTCTTGACAACATGAATACGAAACGGATTAACTTTAACTACATAGTATGGAAAAACAAAACTATTCAAATGTAATTATCTATGTAAATAAACATTAATTATGAAGATAAAATATATTCAAGTCATTCTACATAATACATCTGTAACAATATGTGTGTGTGTGTGTGTGTGTGTGTGTGTGTGTGTGTGTACTCACCCCCGCCGTGGCCCCCCGCAGGTGAGCTGATCTTCGTGTCGTTCGGGCTGTACCTGGCGTGGCAGCTCAGCAAGGCGGCGGGGGACTCGGGCGAGGTGGGTGAGCTGTGCGAGCGCCGGGGCCTCACCGCCGCCCTCCTCCTCGAGCTGCTCGCCTCCACCGTGCTCTACGCTGGCCGCCACGTCCTCTGGCTGCGCGCCCACCCCGACCACGCCTTCCTCGCCTACTTCGCCCGCACGCACCTCACCGTGACGCTCTCCCTCCTCCTCCTCCTCGTGCCCAAGGTGACTATTGTTAACACGTTATTATTCCTTTTATTTTGCACTTCCCTCGCCTCTCCTCTCCTGTCGCTTTACCTTCACCTTTCCCTCCTTTCCCTCCTCCTCCTCCTCGTGCCCAAGGTGACTTGTTAACACGCTATTATTCCTATTGACATTTTGCACTTTCCTCGCCTCTCGTCTCCTGTCGCTTTACCTTCACCTTTCCCTCCTCACCCTCCTCTCCCTCCTTTCCCTCCTCACCCTCCTCTCCCTCCTTTCCCTCCTCCTCCTCCTCGTGCCCAAGGTGACTTTCTAACACGCTATTATTCCTATTGACATTTTGCACTTTCCTCGCCTCTCGTCTCCTGTCGCTTTACCTTCACCTCTCCCTCCTCTCCCTTCCCTCCCTCCTCTTCCTCCTCGTGCCCAAGGTGACTGTTGCTATCACGCTGGTAGTCCTGTTCATACTTTTCACTTCTCTCACCTCTCCCCACCTGTCTTTACCTTCACCTCACCTCACCTCACCCTCGCCCTTCACCCTACTTCACCCTATCATCCTCGTTCCCAAATGACTGGTGCTAAGACGAGTATCATTATTGTACACGAGAGGAAAAACCAGACAGCGGACTGCAAACAAGCCCATAGCTCCTACGCAACAAACCTGCCCGAAAAACAACAGAACGATAACAGCGTGCAGCCGGAACGAAGCCCATTGATGTGTGTGTGTGTGTGTGTGGAGTGTGGACGTTCACATCAAACACGCAGGAATAATAATGTTTTTCCACTGATTTTTTTTTTATGCTCATGAATTTTTGTTTTTACTTCGTGTTCTCATATTCGTTTGTGGGTTTTGTGTATTTTGAGACATTTATTACCCTGCCTCTCAATCCCGCCATTTCTATAATCTTCTATATTCTCTCGTCCTCTTTCTCCTTCTCTCTCGTCGCTTATAGAGTTCTCAATCCTTTTATTTTGTCTTTTATAATATCAAGAAGAAAAAGAAGAAGCCGTGTGCAGGGTCGAGAGGGGCTACTCACTGCGTCGCCTCCTCAAGAGATGGGTCACTAATACTAGATGATGGGGGGGAGGGGGGCCACACGGAAGAGGGAGGGGGGAACACAGGAGGGAGGGGGCACACGGCTCTTAGAAATGTCAAGAGGCGTAAAAACAGGTGGTGAGGGCAATGGCTGATTTAAAATTGGGTTGAATGAATAAAAGTTTGCAGAATGTTGTTGGATCCCGCAGCCCCGAGAGGCGAGACGGCAAGCAAACGAAGCAAGGAAGGCAGGCGACTCTCTTTTTAATTAACTGCGTCAACACGGGCCGGCCTTCATTACCGCCACGTGTAGAGTGACCTAGCGTTGCCAAATTATCGTACTCAGAGCCTCGTATTTACCGGTTTCTGAGCCATAGCTATTGCCAAAAAACACCAATAATTAACCATTTTAACGATAACTATATATGAAGGCAGTTATTGGGGTCGAGGAGGCAGTTTTGGGGTCGGAAATCGGCGAACATAGAAGGCTGAGTACGACAATCTGGCAACGTTGGTGTAGACCCTGTCCGTGCCTTCAGCAGATGCTCTTTTATGCGTTTAGATGAGCGCGACAAACAGTTAATACGACGCACACTGACCTGAACACCCCTATTAAGTTGTAGGATAGGAAAAAGAACAGGGCTGGTATTCTCAGACGCTTCCACCTCTCACATTAATCGGGTGTTCATGAGTGCTCTTTCACAATCACAGCATAGCAGAAGGGTTAAACTACCACCAGGGACATTAAACTACGCCTGGAAATGACCAAAGTTCCTACGAAAAGCGTGTCAGATATGTATGCTAGGGTGCCGAAGGGTTTGAGAATATGCCCCAGAGCGATAGGTAGAGAGATACACCTGAACGGCCTCGACTGCTGCAATAAGAGTAAACTACGACTGGAAATGACCAAAATTCCTACGAAAAGCGTGTCCAATATGTATGCTGGGGTGCCGAAGGGTTTGAGAATATGCCCCAGAGCGATAGGTGGATAGATACACCTGAACGGCCTTGACTGCTGCAATAAGAGAGGGGAAAAAGATAAAGGAAGATAGGATAAAAAGAACATTGATAGGCATATTGTTAGGTAGATAGACACAGATATAATTAATAAAGAGTGAGTTTTGACCCGTATTCATAAACATTTCGCCGCCCAAGTACATACATTTTACAAGGCTTTCGTAAGAGTTGTGGGCATTTCCATGGGTAGTTTTATGACCCTGGTGGTAGTTTAACAATGCTTCTGTACTATGAACGTGAAGAAACACTCATGAGAACCAGACTCGTCTCCATTTCGGCCTTTGGAGATTGTTGCCGTGAGAGGCGGGAGCGTCTGAAAATATGGACCCTAGTATCTTCACTCCTCCATCCCGCTCACTGGTACACGCCGTAGTCGCCTTCCTTCCACTGTATATCTTCCTTCCTACGACTTAAACTTTTTTTTTTTTTTTTTTTTTTTTTACCTTAATCCCCACGCACCGTTTTTAAATTTTCTTACTTTGCTCTTCTGCTGGTGTCTATCCTCCTTCTTTCCTTCCTTTATCTATTTGTTGCCTCGACCGAACTCCTTTTTTCTATAATTTTGTCCTTTCTTTTTTTTTCTTAATCCCCACGCACCGTTTTTAAATTTTCTTACTTTGCTCTTCTGCTGGTGTCTATCCTCCTTCTTTCCTTCCTTCATCTCTTTGTTGCCTCGGCCGAACTCCTTTTTTCTATAATTTTGTCTTTTCTCGTCTTTTTTTACCTTAATCCCAACGCACCGTTTTTAAATTTGCTTGCTTCGCTTTTCTGCTTCTATCTATCCTCCCTCTTTCCTTCTTTCATTTATTTTTTGCCTCGAACGAACTCCTTTTTTTCTGTAATTTTGTCTTTTCTCGTCTTTTTTTTCCTTAATCCCCACGCACCGTTTTTAAATTTGCTTGCTTCGCTTTTCTGCTTCTATCTATCCTCCTTCTTTCCTTTCTGCATCTGTTTGTTGCCTCGAACGAACTCCTTTTTTTCTGTAATTTTGTCTTTTCTCGTCTTTTTTTACCTTAATCCCAACGCACCGTTTTTAAATTTGCTTGTTTTGCTTTTCTGCTTCTATCTATCCTCCTTCTTTCCTTCCTTCATCTATTTGTTGCCTCGAACGAACTCCTTTTTTTCTGTAATTTTGTCTTTTCTCGTCTTTTTTTTACCGTTTTTAAATTTGCTTGCTTCGCTCTTCTTTTCCAATTACCTTGCTTCCCTTTATGGCCGTTCCCTCAGCTCGTTAAGTTTAGTTCCCTGCCTTTCTTTTTCTTCTTTTTTTCTTCTCCCTTCATCGTCCCTCGCCTTTAATCTCTCATCTCACCTTTCTCTATTTCTTTCTCTATCTCTTTTGACATCTCCTCCTCATTCTATTTATTTTTTATATTTCATCTTTCATCTCACGATCTTCTTTCTCTTCTCCATTTCATCTCTTTTTACATCTCACTCTTCTCACGTTTCTCCTTCCTCCTAATTCTCTTTTGTTTTCTTTATATTTCGTCTTTCATCTCACGATCCTCTTTCTCTTCTTCATCTCATCTCTTTTTTCATCTCACTTTTCTCACGTTTTCTTTATATTTCGTCTTTCATCTCACGATCCTCTTTCTCTTCTCCATTTCATCTCTTTTTTCAATCTCACTTTTCTCATGTTTTCTTTATATTTCGTCTTTCATCTCACGTTCCTCTATTTTTCTTCTTCATCTCATCTCTTTTTTCATCTCACCTTTGTCACGGTTCTCCTTTTCACTCATTCTATTTTGATTTCTTTTTTATTTGCTCTCTTATTTGTCTTTCTTCTTTTTCTGGTGTGTGTTCATTTCTTTTTACGTCTTGCTTTTCTCACGTTTTTCCTTTCCACTCATTTTATTTTGATTTCTTTTTTATTTGCTCTTATTTGTCTTTCTTCTTTTTATGGTGGGGTTTTTTTTTCTCTCCCAATCGTCGTCCCAATCGTCGCCCGTCTGCCTTATCTCTCTTTCCTCTCCCTCTCTCGTCCCTCGCCTTTCGTGTCTCATTTTGTCTCTATCTTCCCTTTCTCTTCATCTTCTCTTTCGTCATCTTATCTTTCTTCATCTCACCCTTATTTATTCTTCTCTCCATCTCACCTTTCTTTTTTATCTTTTTTCTTCCTCTCACTCAATTCATTTTTCAACCCTCCTTGTTATTATTTTCTTCATTAAACTTTTCGATCATAATTACCTACTTCATAACAACCCTTTTTTCTTCCTCCTGACGTCATTATCCCTCACCTTCCTTGCACTCATCTCACTTGTCTTCGTTTTCTTTTCATTTAGTTTTTTCAAGACTCCGCTGTTATTTTCTTCATTTAACTTTTCGATCATAATTACCTACTTCATAACAACCCTTTTTTCTTCCTCCTGACGTCATTATCCCTCATCTTCCTTCCATTCATCTAACTTGTCTTTATTTTATTTTCATTTAGTTTTTCAAGACTCCTTGTTATTATTTTCTTCATTAAGCTTTTCCATCTTAATTACCTCTTCATCTCCCTCCCTTAACCGTCCTCACCTTCCTTCCGTTCATTTCCTTTCTTTTCTTCTCAATTTATTCTTCATTCCTTCTTGCTCTCCTTTTTCCTTTCTCTTTATTCTTCAACCCGCCATGCTCATATTTCCCTCATTTAACTTTTCAATCTCAGCTACATCACAACCTCTTTTTCTTCTCCCTGTCTTTACCATCTATCTATTCATCTCTTTCTTTTCATCTCTTTCTTCTTACTTAAGTTTTCAACCCTCCTCGCTATTATTATTTTCCTCGTTCAACTTTCCAATCTTAAGTTCTTCATCTCAACTTTTTTTTTCATTTTCCTCCCTTCACCATCCTGCCCCTTCCTCACTTCTCATTTCTTTCTTCTCATTTCAGTTTTCAACCCTCCTCGCTATTATTATTTTCCTCATTTAACTTTCCAATCTTAAGTTCTTCATCTCGGCTTTTTCTTTTTTTTTTCGTTTCCCTCACTTCACAATCCTCCCCCTTCCTCACTTCTGTCTCTTTTCTTCTCACTTCATTTTTCAACCCTCCTCTTTTTTCGTTTCCCTCCCTTCACCATCCTGCCCCTTCCTCACTTCTTATCTCTTTCTTCTCACCTCATTTTTCAACCCTCCTCGCTATTATTATTTTCCTCGTTCAACTTTCCAATCTTAAGTTCTTCATCTCAACCTTTTTTTTTTCGTTTCCCTCCCTTCACAATCCTTCCCCTTCCTCACTTCTCTTTTTTTTTCTTTTCACTTCTTTCTCCATTCCTCCTTGCTCTTTTTTTTTTTTCACATCAAAGGACACGGCTCAAGGGCAACAAAAAGAGTACAAAAAAAGCCCGCTACTCGCCGCTCCCATAATAGAGAACAGTAAAGAGTAGCTTCATTTTTCAGCCCTCCTCGCTGTTGTATCCTTCATTTAACTTTTCAATCTCAACTTTTTCCTCTCATCCTTTAACTTCCCCCTCCCTTCGCCATCCTTCAGCCTTCCACCATTGGCTGACTCTTGTTTTTCCTTCTCAGTTCGTTCCTCATTCCTCCTTGCTCTTCTTTTTCTTTTCGCTTCATTTTTTCAACCCGCCTCGCTGTTATATCCTTCATTTAACTTTTGAATCTCAACTTTTTCCTCTCATCCTTTAAATTTTCCCTCCCTTCGCCATCCTTCAACCTTCCACCAATGCCTGCCTCGCCCTCAACCAGCACTCCTTCCCCAGCTGTGGTGCGCGGGCGGCGGCGGCGGGCGGGAGTTGCCTCGACGCACCTACTCCACTACCGAGGCGGGCCACGAGCCACGCTTCTGCGACGCCCTCACCAACGGGGACCTCGAGGCCTCCGACATCAACCTTAGCCAGATGGACCCCGAGGAGATCAGGGTAAGCAAGAGAGAGAGAGAGAGAGAGAGAGAGAGAGAGAGAGATCCGTATTTTCAGAACTATAAATTCGTTAATGTTTAGTGTCTTGTATCTCCATAGATTTAAATAATAAAATAGTAATTCATATTCACTTATCCTCTTCGTATGGTTGTTGTTTTCTGTGTGTGTGTGTGTGTGTGTGTTCTTACCTATTTGTGCATTTTATTACATTCAACTTCGTACTGTCTGATGCATTTTATCAATTTTATCATCGAATTCCGAAAACTTGTGTCATCTTGCAGAAGTTACCCCCCAATCAAACTGAACACGACAATGGCCGTAAGTCCATTAAGAGCTTCCGGATACTTGACAGCGACACACTTCTGCTAATTAGTGAATGACCTTGTTCCCAACACTAATTAATTACGGTCGCACGGGTGCTCACTCCTACTGCAATTAGCATAGAAATGAAAAGGGTCATTGAGCTGTTGGGTGCCTCGCCTGCACTACATTACCGGGAACATTATATTTTGCTCCTATATTTTGCTCCCTAAGCGGAATTTGTAACGATTAGTATAAAGTTAACTTGTGATCATTATTTTCCTTGCTGCAGTGATGTTCTCAAGTCATGTAATGGACCGTATTGGCTATACAGGCAGCGCCACATGTGGCCACTCAACTCCAAGCTGAATTTTCAGTAGAGTTCAAGTAATAGACTAGAGTGCGTCTGAGGCTGTCTCAGGGATACACGACCGTGATGCCGCCGTCGCCCCAAGCCGATGATTGCACACACTTCACTCCTACCCGATTTCAGTTTTTTCTCCATGTCAAATAGTAGAGTCAGGAAATTAGGTAGGAGTAAAGTGTGTGCAGTCGTTGGCTTAGAGCGGTGGCGGCACCAAGGCAGGCTTTTATCCTGAAGGCAGCCTCAGACGCACTCTATTATATAACGAGTTCTGTGGAAAGTACTGCTTTGACGGTTCACTGCCTGTATAGCCACTACGGTCCATTACAGATGAGACACTGATCGCCTGCCTCGTCGCGCCAGCGTTACCAAATTATCGTACTCAGCCACTCAGCACATCGTATTTTCCGGTTTCTGACTCACAGCTATCGCAAACGGACAACAATAAGTAATGATTTTAACGATAACCTTAACTGGAATTTCGTTATCTGTATGGGTAGAAAAGTTTCGGGCCCTAGAGCTGATAATTGCGATGTTCTGAGTACGATAATTTGACAACGTTGCGTCGCGCCCCTTCTCTTCCTCGGTGTGCTATTTTTGTTCCAGCCCGCACCACCACCATCCATGTCATTCTCCTTTCTTTAGTACTTCTCTCCCTCGCTTCCTGTTGCCCCCTTCCCTTTCCTCCCATCTTTTATTTCTTTTGTACTCTCCCATTGCCACAACTATATACAGAACCCTCACCATTATTCCACGCACTAATACTTCTTTTCATCATGTTATTCGGTTCCTCTTCAACGCCAACTCTCCCTCCTGTAATTTCGCTCCTCCTTTACCGAACACCAACACTCCTTTCTCTGATGTATCTCTTTTTCCACCTACACCAACGCTTCCTTCCTTTATTTGGTTCTTTTTTAACATCAACACTTCCTTTTATGATTCGGTCTTCTTCCAACCAACGCCAACCCGTCCTTCCCTGGTTTCGTTCCTCCTTTACTCAAAACCAACACTTTCCTTTTCCACTCTTTTCCTTTTATTATCCTATATCAACTCCTTCTTCCTTTGCTTCGCTCCTCCTATGCCCAATACCAAGCCTCCCTACCTTTGCTTCGGTTCTTCTTTACCCAAAACCAACGCCTCCTTCCTTCCTTCCTTTCTTTCTTTCTTCCTTTCTTTCCTAATTTCGTTCCCGATCCTTTACCCAAAACCAACGCCTCCTTCCTTTCTTCCTTTCTTTCTTTCTTCCTTGCTTCCTTCCTTGCTTCCTTTCTTTCTTCATTCCTTCCTTCCTTCATTCATTCATTCTTTCCTTCCTTCCTCTCTTCCTTCCTTCCTTACTTACTTCCTGCTTTACTTCCTTCCTTCCTTCCTGCTTTCCTTCCTTCCTTCCATCCTTGCTTCCTTCTTTCCTTCCTTCCTTCCTTCCTTCCTTACTTACTTCCTTCTTTCCTCCCTCCCTTCCTTCCTTCCTTCCTTGCTTCCTTCTTTTAATAACTCCGTCCCTTCCCTTCCCTCAGGCGGAGTTGAAGCGGGTCTACACGCAGCTGGAGATTCTGCGCACCAAGACGATGAGGAAGGACAACCCACACATCTCCAAGCGGCGGGGCGGCAGGAAGGCAACGCACCGCCGCTTTTCCCTGCAGGTGGGTGGAGGCGGAGGGCAGGGGGGTGGAGGGGGATGTTGGTGAGTTAAGGGGAGTCTGTTGGCGGGGTGTGGGTGGGGTGAGTGGAGGCTGGAAGGCGAGATAAGTAACAAGGGCAATAAGGGCATATTATAATCGAAAGAAAAGATGGAATTGATGTTTGCTTCTTGTTTGGGGTCCTATAGTAAGATTGTTTTGTTCACGACTAGACCCGGTAGCCATTATATCTGTGACTCGTAATTTGCGTCCGCGTGTGAGTCCGATTCCATAGCCTTGGCATAGTCTTTAGTGTGCATCACATTTGATTTTAACTCAACTTACTGAACTGTTGAGGCATGTTGCTACTAAAAGGAAGGAAAATTGCACAAATACTACCATAGGCGTAGCTGCTGTAGGATGAGTGGATGCTTCTTGACATTTTTACATATAATTTTTCTTTACTGATGCTGACGCGGACACGAGTCTCGAATCACGGACATATGGGTGCCCGGCCTCAAGCCCAGTGGGTGTGGTGGCCTTCCAGCATCCTTCATATCCTTGTTATCAAAGTCCATACAGGGTTTCGGGCACGAGTTTGCTGCAGTGAGATAAGCACGAAGCTTTTTGTTTCTTTTTCTCTTTCTCTTTCTTTATCCTTCTTGTGAGGGGACAATTGTGTTTCACGAAAGCCTTGCACCAGAGCAGTGATGCAGCACCAAGCTTTTACATCCTCCTTACGTGGATTAATTACCGATCGTTGAGTTGCAGATTGTGTATGTGTGTCATGTGTGTGGCTTGGGGTTATGCGAACATGAGCTTTGTGGAATGTAAGCATTTCTGCCACATGACCTTAGGGCTGAAACATGAGCCAAGTGTAAATTTCTCATAGTGTATTGAAGATTCTCTTTTTCTGCATGAAGGTTTTTTGGTACAAATTATTTTTAGTACAACTAGAACGGTTATGAATAGAAGAGGAACGTTGTGCAGATGTGGCAGTGCATGTTGTTAGTTGGAGTACACTATGGATTACATTTTGATCCCCATAGTCCTGTTTTGATGAGAAGTCTCAGATTTAAAACTATGCACAAGTCTCAGTCTATCACATGGATGTGTACGCTTTCTGTAGACGATCCTTTTCCACGCACTAGAAGTAGAATCTAACCACAAATACCTTGTCTTACAGAGTCGCAAAGGAAGTCGAGAGAAGGTACTTGAAGATCTTTTTCTTTAGCCCACACCCTCACCTCCACCCTGGCACCACTAGTCATGCAGACACCTTTTGAGTCTCACCTCACCCTTGTTTTACTCACGAGACATTGCAGAGGTGTCACTGCCTCACACGTGCACACACACAGAGACACACCCACGAACACGCTGCTTATCTGCCTCACAAGCACCACACCAAGATATACAGCTTGTGAAGGCACAGCATAACAGTGTCTTGTGACAAACATCATTGGTGCTGTACCTTACTCTGCCTATTTTATTCAGTGTTCCAGACAACACAGTGTCTCAACACACACAGACCACTGCTTAAACACATGGAACATCTCGCATATGGATGTTGTGCTGTTATGTTGTTATGCTGCCTCTTGTGTGATGTTAGTTCAGAGTAAGTCATGGTTTTATCTTATATCAGTAAATATTTTCCTCGCTGATGACAATGCTTCTTTTACGTACCAAGGAAAACATGAACCATTTTCTTGGTGCTTCTTGTGGCCCTTTAGAACATGCAAAGAAGTTGAAGATTTAAGTAATTTTCAGTGTTGTCACTCAGGTCGTCACTGGGCCTGCCAGGGTAGTTGTAGTAACGCTGCTGCTGCTGCTGCTGTTCTCTTCGCATGTCAGCTTCTTAGGACGCCACTTTCCTGCACACTAAGGCGGCGGAGGGCGTGTGCAAGGCGTGGGCCGGACCCTAACCAGCGGCCACGCCCTGGACACGCCACTCAGGGCCTCCGTGTGCCTGAAAATGACTTAAACTAATCCTTAAGTGTAACATGGAACACCAGTTAGAGTCATTGGGAAGTGTACCATAGCTGTGTAGTCATTACACACCCACTCACCCCTCTCAGAGAAGTGAAGTACAGCACCCTCCCACCTCCCTTCCCGCCCTTCTCTCTCCCTTTCTTTCTCTCTGTTTTCCCTCCCCACCGCCAGTCGTTCCACCGGCACCACCAACGCGCGCTGCAGCACACGTTGGATGGCTGTGAGGGGGACATGACCAAGACGCCCGAGGAATCCGTCTGCTCCATCGAGGGCCCTTCAGTCCTCTCCGTGTACGCCGACGGCCCCTCGGACATGGGCACTCCCTCCATCCTGCACAGGTCCTACAAGTTATGAGAACACTTCCCCCAGAGCCCTCAACAACCCGAGCTGCCGCCAATGGGACCAGCCTCGCCTCGCCCCTACCCCGCCAGGACCCGAATCTGAGGCTTAGGGCAGCACTGCAGGCCTTACTGAGTGCTGGGCGGATGTTCATACCCTCGACCCCACATGTGCTGTTTGTGTAAAGACTTCTGCTTCCCATCCCGAGAGGCGCGACTGACTGACTCTCCCGCCTCAAAGACTTCATGCTAGTTAGTGTCTGAGCTGCAAAGTGAGACGCAGGCGAGATTTTTAAAGGAATAAAAATAATCACATATACGTAAATAACTGTCGTGTCTGTGTGTGCGTGTGTGTGTGTGTGTGTGTGTGTGTGTGTGAAGTCATTCATTTCACTGCTGCACTGGTGGACTACACGATTGTCTTTTCAACCGCAAAGAATGTACAAATAGCTTGACAAAAAGAAATATGGGAACAAACAAACCAAAAACCATGATGCTGTAGAAAACACACTATAGGGAAACAAACGACATCAAAACGGAGCAAACGCAGACTCACACAAGACGTAGAGAAAGGAAGCAAGATAACACAACCCTAGATAGATCACTTTAATAGTACGTATAGAACAGAGAGTACCAGTGTTTATAAGGGCTTCGAGTGCATATCTGTAGTGGTTTTTTTTTAATTCAGACGATCTTGAAAAACATATATAGAGAGTAGGCAATACCAGTTGGCTCTATATAATCTCTCTATCTATCTATCTATCTGTATCTATCTATCTATATTGTATTTCCTACCTCCTCCCTAGGACCATATATAAAGGTTTCCACATTCACCCCTCCCTCTATTAATCTCACTCAGTCACAAGCAGACAAAATTCATTCACCCACCCACTCACTCACTCCCCCGCTCACTGTGCTTTGATCCAGTCATTTCCAAAACTCCATTCACACGTTCATTCACCCACCCACTCACTCATTCTCACTCACTCGCCCACTCGCCTCACTTCCCACTCACTCGTTTACGTTCGTCAGGTTATTATGATATTGCTTTGATCCATTAGAGTCACCGCAAAAAACATAGCAACAAGGTACACCGGATCATTTTATTCACTGGTTGAGGAACAATGCGTTGAATGTGTTTGCGAGGGCGTTCAGCAAGCGTTCATCCATGTGTGTGTGTGTGTGTGTGTGTGTGTGTGTGTGTGTAAGCATTCAACCAGCGACTGTCATTAGAAGGAAAAAATAAGTCGCCTCCTCGTTACCAGACTAAATCTAAAGAGTGAAGATATATATACATTCTTTGTAGTGTGGCTTTCTTAGATAAGCGTCCCCTGAGTGTGTGGGGGTGTGGGTGTGGGTGTGTATTAGAGAAAAGATGAATATATCAGACTATTTTATCAAGAAGCAACCATATTTTGAGAGGAGAAATATGACGGGCATTTATTTTATTCACTCCTGTTTGCAATTTAGAAACAAACATCTGCCTTTACCGCCTACGTGTGTGTGTGTGTGTGTGTGTGTGTGTGTGTGTGTGTGTGTGTGTGTGTGTGTGTGTGTGTGTGTGTGTGTGTACCGAAGGACCTGCATGTCATTTTCACTAAGCACACACATGTATACCTTCGTCGCGAGCTTGTGTTGAGATGTAAAAATAAGTGTCCTGTGCTTTATATGTTGTGTGTGTGTGTGTGTGTGTGTGTGTGTGTGTGTGTGTGTGTGTGTGTCAATGCGTTTTATAGAAATGTAAATTTGTCGAGGAGTTAAGTTAGGTCAAGGGCGGGGCTAAACACACACACACACACACACACACACACGCACACGCACACGCACACACACACACACACACACACACACACACACACACACACACACACACACACACATATTATATACAGATGATTTTTTTTCTCTCTACAAAATCACATCTTCGTCTCGCGCTGAAAGTAAAGAATTCCCAACAGTTCCCATCTACAAGGAAAAGAAACTAGCAAAGTAACGAAGGTATCGCTTAAGTAGTGCTTGGAAGCGGCAAAAAGCAGTACGAGCGCCGTGACAGTTTAAGTACTGTAAAATACATCAGCGCACTCTGCCGCGGAGGAATACATGTAATGTCGCGCCCGGTAACTCTTTGGTGTGGGGGTGAGCGCTAAGAATGTTTAATGAATTTAACAACTCAAAGAACTGGCTCACTGAGTGGCTGAGTATATATACTGAAGTTAGTGCTGCCACCTTCCCACGATCTGTTGGACGAAGCAATAGTTCAATGGAGAGAAAACTAACTCGAAATATACAAACACGCAGCCATATGGGGTGACGCACTGAATAATTAGCGTGGTAGCTCCGAACAATTCAATGGGAGGGCACGAGTATTACCTCCACGCGACAACTGCGTGTCACGAAACACACGAGAAATTAAACTAGACTCGGGAAGGGATTTACCGGCCCCGGGGATCGAACCCGCGACCGGCGAGATGGGAAAGCCAATCTTAAACCAGTGGTGGAGTGAGATGGGGAGGCTCTCAGCACCAGGTGGATCAGTCGCTACAGTATGAGGTGATGATCCTGTAATATTACGTTCTAAAACAAATTACCTCCCGTGTGCCTGCCGTATTGCCTGATGCTATCCAACGATGCTACAGTAAATGGACGCATGGAAGGGTTGTATGAGTTTGCAGGACAGTTATTTTTTTTTCTTCGGAGTGTTTCGGAATGAGTCGCTTGTGTGGTAGCCTGGGGAGGGTTGGGAGGGAGAAAGGGGAAGGGTTGCAGGCATGTAATTACATTGAGTACTATACCAAGAAAAATATATATGGGAAGTTTAGTTGTGGTGTACCAAGCTTTATTATCTGACTTTATTTAATCACCATATCCCAGCAATGTTTTTGAGTATTTATGTTTCTAACGCAAGTGCTAATAGGATCGGGGTGTAATTCCTTTCAGTACCATACCAAGAAAAATATATATGGGAAGTTTAGTTGTGGTGTACCAAGCTTTATTATCTGACTTTATTTAATCACCATATCCCAGCAATGTTTTTGAGTATTTATGTTCCTAACGCAAGTACTAATAGGATCGGGGTGTAATTCCATTCAGTACCATACCAAGAAAAATATATATGGGAAGTTTAGTTGTGGTGTATCAAGCTTTATTATCTGACTTTATTTAATCTCCATATCCCAGCAATGTTTTTTGAGTATTTATGTTCCTAACGCAAGTACTAATAGGATCGGGGTGTAATTCCATTCAGTACCATACCAAGAAAAATATATATGGGAAGTTTAGTTGTGGTGTATCAAGCTTTATCATCTGACTTTATTTAATCTCCATATCCCAGCAATGTTTTTGAGTATTTATGTTCCTAACGCAAGTACTAATAGGATCGGGGTGTAATTCCATTCAGTACCATACCAAGAAAAATATATATGGGAAGTTTAGTTGTGGTGTATCAAGCTATATTATCTGACTTTATTTAATCTCCATATCCCAGCAATGTTTTTGAGTATTTATGTTCCTAACGCAAGTACTAATAGAATCGGGTGTTACGAAAGTTGCACCTCTCTTAAGACCTCTTGTTCGATTTTCTTTACAGGAGCAGGACATAGCGGGATTTTTCTTCTTTTTGTAAACGTGTGAGCTGCTTCCTCTTTAGAGATAAAAAAAAAACTATCGGCGACATGCTCCCTCTCTGTACAGTAGAGCGTCGCGCGTGTCTGTGTATCTGTTAG
This sequence comes from Eriocheir sinensis, assembly GCF_024679095.1. NCBI lineage: Eukaryota > Metazoa > Arthropoda > Malacostraca > Decapoda > Varunidae > Eriocheir > Eriocheir sinensis. The sequence goes on from NC_066543.1 coordinate 6,782,127, forward strand.
GGCAAGGGGTGGGAGGGGGCTGGGTAAGGGATAGAGGGGGGAGCTATCTCTCAGTTATTTCTTACCTCAAACATCACCTTAATAACTTTTGGATGAGTCCTTTACCCACCTCTGATATTCGCGTCTCATGGTTATTTCCTAAACCTGTTGGGAAAACTGTTACTCAAACTTTCCTCACTGCAACACCGTTTTCTTCTAGGCATCTCACGACCCACACTAAAGCCGCTTGACAGTGCTAAGAGCTGTGTGCCTCCCACGATCTTGTATTAAGTTAGTTATTGGTGGGAAAGTAGCGCCCCAGTCGGCAGTCTCGGGACCCAGAGCGATAGAATATGAGAGTTTGGCGCCATGTTACCCAAAGAGCCACTGGAAATTGAAATAGATGCGGATTCTTTTTCTTTTTTGTGTGTGTTTGTGGGCTCTGTACCGCTTCGAGATCCTGACGATAACGAACACAAAAAATCACTCATATCAGTGCCAATTTGAATTTCGCACGGCTCTCTTGGTAACGACATGGCGCTAGTAATGAAGTTGGCCGAACTCTCCTATCCCGTGGCTCTGTCGGGACCCAGCACCGAAGCACGACCGTAGAGGTCTGGACTGCACGGACGTGAGGCGTCATGAGGGAACCACAACATTACGAAGCTGTACGTCGATCGTGTGCGAGCTAATGAAACCAGTCTGCGGTTATTTCAGACTCATAACACAGTGCCGCTCTGTACCTCCCATTCAGGAAAATTTAATGTATATAATAAGATAATGAGGGCCAATGGGACACTGTTGGAAAAGGAAGGAGAATCGAGTCTCAAACGATACAAAAACCCACGACGCCGCGTGTATATATGAAATGACTGGGCAAGATGGGCCAAGCTTAGAGGGAAAAAATACGCCTAATATGCAGCACACCGAAAGGCACATTCTCTCGGGTCGTCAGTTTGTGCAGTGAATAGGTGTGTGTGTGTGTGTGTGTGTGTGTGTGTGTGTGTGTGTGTGTGTGTGTGTGTGTGTGTGTTTTATATGGAAAGGTGTCATAATAGTTGTATTGTAAAGTCCCTTACTGAACCAAGTCACTGTTTTACGTACGTGTGCGTTCAAATTATTATTATTCCACAAATTGTGCCAAAAAAGGTGTATTATCCCAATTAATTCAACCACTGAGGAAAAAAGATGGAAGAGAAATATGATATCAGTTTACTAGGATATTTTTAACTAAAGTTGTGTAGAATGTGACTGCGAGATAGTGAAGAAGCAATGAGTGAAAGGGTAACAAAGGTATGAGAGGAAGATAAAAATAAGTGAAACCCTCGTCATTGGGACCTAAGAGTAACAAGTGAGAAAGTGTAACAAAACAAAGCAACAAGAGTGAGATGCTGTGAGTGGAAGCCTCGTGCACAGGGGCCAAAAGTGGTGAGAAAAGGAAACGTAGCACAATAAATAATGAAGAGTACGCTACAGTAAGTGAAAAAAAGCCTCGTGCAGTGGGGCCGCTCCTCCGTCTCATCCACGCCATGTCCACGGTACAGGTGTTTCCACGATGTATACCGCGCCACTACCCGCTCCCGGGGTAGTCCTGTAGGTGTGTTGACGTTCGCTCCGGGCACCTCACTCCTTAGTTTGCTGTCAGGCGTGTCACAATGTTCAAACGTGATGACCATAGAGTTACCAGGCTGCTGCCGGCTCGACGGTGAGCAGCCTGATGTCATAGGTGTGTTTACTTTACTTCCGGATACCTCACTCTTTATTTCGCAGCAAGGCGTGTAATAATGTTCAAATGTAATGAATATAAAGTAAATATATATTTCAACCAATCCCTTACCTAGAGAACACCTCACAAGACTACTATGTGACTCGATCGTGTGTGCGTGTGGATATGTGCGTGCCTGTGTAACATTTGTTCTGTGTAATAACCGAGAAATGGATCATATAATTATTTTTAATGTGTAGCCACAGCAGTTCAGTGTTGAAGAGAATAACCAAATAATTTTAAATGTAACTCAATCTTCCTATTTTTAACCTGAAACGTGACGTAATACTGTGTTGCCTCCTACTGACTGGCCATGAGGATACTATTGAGGTAGCCTTCTACTGTATGCTGACCTGCTCTCCGCCACCGACACCGACACCGACACCAGCCGCCACACGGAGTGGTCCAGCGCGGCCCGACACGCCTCCTCACCCGCCCCGCTGTCACTGTCTTCACCGAGTACACATGCAGTCTAGTGGGAACAAATGTCAGATTAAATATGACACCTGTATATACTTACTTAATAATCCTACTCAAGGTGGTGTGACCTTTCTGTCATACCCATTCTGCGCTACTTGTAGACTGATATTACCTTATTATGTTCCAAAGTGTGATAACTGTACGCTGAGACTGGACGTCAGGCTCAGTACATTATGATATAATGGAAAGCATAGGTTTAAGTACTCGTGCTTTAAGGTATGAAAACTGTAGAAATTAATATGGACTGGAAATGGTTGACAAAAGTTGTAGGATGAAACATTTAAATAAAAATTTAAAACCTTGAAGCAATAAACATCTTAGAGTCTAATTTTAAGTCATTGAATTGTATCAAAAAGGAAATATTGTTAGTTTTTACAAAGGAGGAGGGTGAGGCAGCTAACGGTCCGGTAACAAAATGTTGGTGTAGATCATAAGGACGAGCGGCCGGCGTCAGAGGGTCTTAGCAAAGGTGCTTTGATATAATCCTCCTGAAAGTGCTGAAGTCGTACGAAGGAGGAAATACAAACGAAGGGACGGCGTACTGCTTTACCCCCCTCGCCCCAGCGCCAAGGTCTCTTTACACTAGCTTTCATTTCAAGTTTATCCGCGTATTTAGTTTGTGCATTTAATGTACTTTTATTTAAGTTTGATGTTACTTTATCAAGCTTCATAAATCTTATTTATGCTTCTGTTGATCTTAGTACCATGGTCGTTTTTCACCGATCTTATATATTTAAATTTCCCCTCAGCATATTTATTTTTTATGTAATGTCTGCTTAACCTTTTCTTTTGTCTGATATAATTTTGTCGTGCATCATATGTTGTTCCCCGCTGCCTGTCATACCTGATCACCATTTTGTTGTTTACTTTTCCACACACAGTATTCAAAAGCGTCATTGATATTTTGTTATTTACTGGTGGTATTCTGCCCAGTGTGGTTGTTTCTACACTTATTTATCTTGACCTTGTTTTTCCTTAATCATAAGGAATAATTTCTTCTGATTTCGTTGTGATCTTTACCTTTACTCTTGTTTATTGTTACAATGTCTTACTTTTACGGATTGCTACATTTTGATATTTTATTGGCTAATTTTACATACTTTTATTTCCCAATTTTACTAATATCTTTTGTTTTCTTTTTACAACTTGATATTGTTTTATTATTTTCTTATATTTTATTTTCTAAGGGTATTCCCCTAAGCACGACGAGTGGCTGACCGGCCGTCCAGCAGGCAAGCATCGCCGCGGCGGGTGAGGCGCCGGACGGCCGTGGCGGAGGCTGGGGCGGCGGCGGCTGGAGGCGGCCAGGCCAGGTGTGTGGCTCTTGTATTGGAAGGAAATAAGTTTGTGCCTAGCAGATAAAACGTTTTCGTTCTTTCTTTTCCTTCTTTCCTGTTCTATTTTTCTTTTCCTTTATCTTATTTACTTAATTATTTTAGGTTTAGACATAAACGAGGGACACTGTAAACATTTTAATGAAAACAAATATTTGCTGACGATTTAAATGGTTTTCATATCTTAACAAAGTTTAGTCACATGAGTTCTTGCACTACGTAAAGTTTCACCACGTACCAAGTAACTAAAAGACGAGGTAAAGGTTTCTGCTATACTTAAACCTTCAATACACTCATGTTTCGTCGTGCAATCCAAATAGTCAGATCTTACATAATATTACGATATACCCGCTATCCATTATTCTGACCTCTGCCAAATGAAAGAAGGAAGGAGGAGAATTATAAAAGGGAACGGGAGCCTCCCGGGTGAACTGTCCCGGACGCAAGACGTTGCTCACACGAGGACGATGGGGAAGAGTGCGCAGAAGTGGATCACATCATTCTCGTCCTGCAGCTTCCACGACACCACCACAGATATCTGGTGAGACAGGCACACCTCAGAACACGATGCTTCTTTAGCGAAGGGAATTTATACTTGCTTCCATTTCTTCTGAGTGTAAAGACAAGACTTCAAGGACGAGCAGAGTAGGGTTGCGTAAGATTGGGTGGACGTCGCCAAGAAAGAGCAAGGTTAAAAAAATAAGAAAGAAGGTTTGTTTTTCATTAGAATCTAAAGATCTTAAGAGACCAAGGTTTGTATTGTATTAGATTTAAAAGACAAGACTCGAAGAGAGAGCAAGGTTGGTACAACTGCACCGTTACTCACGGCGGGGTACTCTTCCAGCACGGGCATGAAGGCGCTGTATTTGTACTGCCGGCCGGCCTGTAGGGGACAGCTGTCGTTCTCGAGCAGCGGGCAGCCGTCAGGGCCTGGCCAAGGGAAGGTATCCCCGAGAATGGTCGCTTCGATGATCGTGTTCAGCTCGATCGCGTCACTTGCTGTGGGACAACGGCAGGGACGGCGTTGCGGGATTGAAAAAAAAAAAAGGGGCGGTTAGCAGCACCGTTGCATAAACAGTGTTTCCTATTGGAGACTGGTTCAGCGCCTCGCCTGAGCCTTACCGGGGGTGAAGGTAATGTTGACGTTGTAGATGCTGGGTCGTGGCACCACGCACGGTGGCACGTCACAGTCCGTGATGGTGAAGTCGTGAACCTCCGCCGTGGTGCCTGCAGGGATGGTGGGAGTCATCTTACTTAGTCACCAGTCACCGCAGCAGTACTTTCCTGAATCTCTATCTGCATAATATATTTCAATTTGATGGTCAGAGGTAAAGTATATTGAGCATACACATATATCCGTAGGGCCTAGTTATATCAGTGACCCCAACATGCTGGCACTATAATCATAATGGCGTGTCGTTGCCGTGGGAAAACTGATACCAAGCTAGACCTGCTGCCTCCAGTCGATCATTGAGACCATGGCTTAACTGAAACTTGTCTCCGTGTTACCTTCTTCACAACCCTCAATCTTCTTTATTTTCCAGCTATAATATTGACTTTCATCAGTATGATGCATATGCAAGCCTTTAAATTGAAAATACGTAATTAAGAATTTTGTTCCTCCTTCCTGCCCCTTGACATGAGGCTATCTATTTATGAAGAAGTGGCTACCCATAGAGTGTATAACTTTGAAGACTCCTTTCCTATACAAACACAGATGGTGCCTCGTCCAAGGGTCTTCACGTGGAATGCCAATTTTGATGCAGGGAGGGGATCGAACCCGGCGATGTAGACTATGATGAACAGTAAACCACATTTACACCGATTTCGCGCACTACATACTTATCATACAACACCCAAACACTAATTACCGAGCACTACCACACACCTTTGTCTTGGTTCGCACGTTCCTTCGCTACACTCTTTCCCAGGCCCATTGTCTTATCCTCTTCAAAACTTTCCCACCCTCTCCTCTTCCCTTACTCCAAGCTCTTTCACTTTCTCCGTGTCCCTCACAGTATCTGATGTCAACACAGTCTTATCGTCGTTCATCTCCTCTGTTTCGAAACCCGTCTATTCAGTGTTCACCAAACGTGGACACATACCACTGACTCCTCCTGTCCAGCGTGTCCCTCTCTCCCATAATGGCACTCACCTAAATACTTTCATGCATACAAGTGGCGCCCTTTTTGCCTCAGGCTTATACTTAAACAGTCCGCCAGATGTGGGCGTTTTTCGGTATTTTATGACGAATTCACTTGCAAACGTTAGCCCCACAATTATGTTTTATCCAGTCAGAACATTGATAAATCTCAGCTCAAAGATGAGCGACACCTGTGAACAAAGCAAAGTAATGACTAAAGCAACAGCATAAAAGTAAGATTGCAATAATGATAATATTGCAATAACTGATTGGTCTATTGATGTTCGCCAGGGGGCACAGACCATTTCCCTACTCATTACTTTGCCTAATGATCAAATGGTAAAAATGTCCTGTTGGCAGTACACAGAATATATGTTACTGATATATTTTTCCCTGTCTACCAACGCGAGATCAAGTTACACACACTCGGATCAGGGACCGGAAGATGGGGTTGCACACCCGCCGAACACGAGTTATTTATGCGACGGCGTGTGTTGTTACTGTCCTCTGTTCAGCCTCTGCGTGCCAGATATCCAGAGATTACGCTTAAAAGCCTTATTGATGTGCGATGAGAGTGCTTTATTCACTATAGTTATACATATATGTATTCATGATGTGTTGTGCACCTCCACAGGGAGGTATGTTATGTATACTTGTTTATCCTGCTGATGAAAGATATACTATTTTGTCACCAGAGTAACTGATTAATTACTAATTAGTTACTGGTGTGTGTGTGTGTGTGTGTGTGTGTGTGTGTGTGTGTGTGTGTGTACTGGCCAAGGAGTCTAGAGACACATCTCCAAGACTCCTTAGCATTGGTCGTGACGTACCGCAGTCTTGGTACAGCGTGGCCACAGCTCCACCCAAAGCGGTCGCCAACAACAGCAGCGTGAACACTGACTGGCCCTCCATCCTGTAAGCTGTCTGCGGGGGGTGTCACCTGGGGCCGTTGGTGTGTTTGTGTATGTCGGTGGCTAGAAGGCCCAGGACGCTATATAAACAAGTCTCCACCACCACCTCCACCACCACCACCTCCATTGCTGTTATCTGCAGTGTCAGTAAACCCTGTACCCCGTCCTCGTGACCCTGACTGTGTGTGTGTGTGTGTGTGTGTGTGTGTGTGTGTGTGTGTGTGTGTGTGTAATTCACGACTGCCTGATCACAAGTTGGACTCGTCATCGACTATAATGTCATCGGCTATAATGAGCTTCATTATAGCCGATCTCTGCGTACTGCCAGGACCTTCACATACCACTCACCCCGTCCTCCTTGGTCAAGGGGGGAGCAGTAACCACTCCTTGTCAAAGAGCGGTGTTCGAACCTCCACCTGCCAGGCCGAAGCCCGGCAGCGCAGAGCTTTAATCACTGCGCTACCGGAGCGGCGTGTATGTGTGTGTGTGTGTGTGTGTGTGTGTGTGTGTGTGGCACAAGTACATACGTGCGTGCCATCTGCCGCCTCCCACCACCTGCGCCACGTCAGGTGTGACCTGAGCATGCCGCGCGCTTCTTGAGTGCAGAAGTACGTGAGATAAGGGGCGGGGACAATACACTGAGTACACCTGGTCCTCTTGCAAGAATTACGATGCCTACACCTGTCAAGGCAGTGAGCGATGTGCTTCATATCATGGCGTGAGAGCCATTACTTTACAAGGTTTTTTATATCCTTTTATGATTCTTTACACGAGTCATTTTCTATATGTTTTTAGCATCATCAGCAAGCATAATTGCGTAACAATGTTTTTGATGGTGTGTGTGTGTGTGTGTGTGTGTGTGTGTGTGTGTGTGTGTGTGTGTGTCGTGAGATATGGAAGTCATTGTTATTGTGTGCATTCAGCGCGTGCATCAAGTCCCACCCTTTGAGTCCGTCTCCGTATTAGGTAATATACATGTTGGGCAAAGGTGGATCATATGTCATATGGTGGTGTGTCGGTGGGTGGAGTGGAAGGGTCGTATGGGTGATAGGTGATTGGTGGGGATGGTAAGGTGAGGGTAGGTGGAAGGGATGGGGCGGGGTGGTGGTATTGGTGGTGGTAGGGAGAGGGCTGACCTTTGTCCATGGTGCCTTTCCCGCCATGTGTGTTGTTACCCAATACTTACACTTCCGTCGCTGAGGAGAGAGAGAGAGAGAGAGAGAGAGAGAGAGAGAGAGAGAGAGAGAGAGAGAGAGAGAGAGAGAGAGAGAGAGAGAGAGATTTTGCCGTCTGCTGTTCCCTCTTATTGTCGTCAGTTTATATCTTCTATTTAATTTACATGTAATCGAAGCCGGGCTCTCGATTGATAGGAAAGAATTCGATCCAGTCCTACTCCATGCTTTTGTGAATTAAAGATCCTACTCCTTGTTCCTGCTTGCTACCCCTCCCCTCAACCATGCATCATGCCCCGTAGTCTTCCTTCCCTTCCTTGAACTGCGCATCATCCAGTTTTATCTCCATGGAGTTAACGTCTTCTTCTTCTTCTTCTTCTTCTTCTTCTTCTTCTTCTTCTTCTTTTTCTTCTTTTTCTTTTTTTTCTTCATCATCATCATTATCGTTATCATCATCATCATCATGTGGCCTATATCGCTTTGTATTGTATGTCCGCCTCCTCTTGAACCTCTTTTTGCTAATCACACAGTTTACATTTCAGTTACGTCACTACTTATCTTTTTTCTCACCAGGATGCACTTTATCACTCTAATTTTCATAATTTATTTATTTTCTTGCTTAATCCACATTTATAGTATTCTATCCTTGGTTCATTCCAGTATTTTTATTTTTATCTGGTCAAGGAAATGCAAATACATGTTGATTTTACACAGGAAATGTGATTAATTGAATGATAGTTTATTGTTGCAGGCATACAACAAAAGAGAAGGGAGGAACCTGCCATCCCAACCCCCAGGCAGTAATGTGATTGTGCAACTATTGACATATATGTTAGTAGCACAATGAGATAAAAAGATACAGTGGTAGGGGCCAGTAACAATTGAGGCTGCACCCAGAAGCTACTTAGTTAGTTTACTTAGTTGTGTCTAGAGGTCTTGTGCCTTACAGTCGTGGTGGTCCACCGCTGTTTTGGAAGTTGCTGGCGTCTTGCTTCTTCAGCCGCACTTGGTCCGGTATGGAATTTGAGGCTGCTCTTCAGACTGCTGTATAGCCTGTAGACTGCTGTAACAAATGTGGGATACTTACACAACTAGTGATATATATGTAGGTAGCACCATGACATTAAAAAGGTACATTGGTAGGGGCCAGTCATTAGGGACTGCACCCAGAAACTACAAGCTAGTGACAAATGCAGGATAGTCTCTTATAAGACATGAAAGAACATTATTGGTAAAGAACCCCGAAATTGTCTAACATATGGTAGTTAAACAGAAACTAGCCTTAAAGTAATGTTACATAACCTAATGATAACTAAAAACGCTTGGATTATACCTATTTGTTGTTTACTTATCATACTCTAACTTAACTACATTCTAGGGGCAAATGCAGGATACTCGAGTATTAAAATACACGAAAGAACATTATTATCAGTGAACCAGCTCACCAGCTCAGGTAGGTCCCAGGGGCCCTGTGGGCGGTTAGCACTAATAGAGAGACATTGCAATACATAATGATGGAGCGTGTGACCCCCTGGCCTGGCACACAAGCAGCAATTAAGGCTCAGGGGCAGCCCCACTTACCCCACAGTAACACCTATAGCCCAGACTCAGATGCATCACCACAAGATCATACGATGCACTGTTTACCATAAGTGTGGGTACAGACTCGATACTTAGGCATGGTGAATGCTGGAGGCACTACCATCCTGGCATCGCAAGGCAAGCTGAGAGGTGACACTCACTTTTTTTTTTTAACAAGAGATCTAAGTCTACTCTTAACAGAATTATAGGTGTGGTCACCTCCTGGATGTATACAGTGAGCTAGGTCATGAGAGGCAAGACGAGCAAGTCTGTCTGCCTTTTCATTGTGTGTCTTAAGCTAAAGGTGTCCTCTTTCCTGAGGCATCTATTCTAAAGCTTCCCCCAACAATGTCGCTTTTCTTCCAACACCGTTATAGGAATATTTTTGTTAGTTATAGAATTCTTTCCATTTCCTTTTGTCTACATTCATTTCCAACACCATTGTGGATGAATGTTGCTGCCTTCCACAGTGATATACATATTCTACTGTTTCTTTCTCTCTCGCTCTACCAACTGGTTTTCCCCGCTCTTGATCATTCCTTTGATGCCAATAGCTTGCTCCCCCTGTCTCCTACGTGGCAAGACACACCCTCTTTTGTTTCCTCATGTAAGCTATTACTTTAATGCTGATTTTTCATTTATTCCCTCCTACCATTTATCTTGCCCATTGATTTCCTTTTCCTTTTATTGTCCTTAATCTAGGTGTCACTCCACTCCTTTCAAGTTTCCTTTTCCGGCGCAGAGGCTTGAGGGCTACGAGGGTAAAACAGTTATTCTTGTAGGTATTTTTCTGTACTGTTTTGCCAATAATTTTTCCTTTATATTGATATTTGATGAGGTACATACGTAACGACATATTTTACTAAATTATAGGCATGATTATATGATGGCTACACTTTATATAAGTATTTATTTTTTTATCAGTTTTATTATCTATCAATACATTTTAACTTAGTTGGATATTTGTCAGTTTTTAAGATATCACATACTCATTCATAGTGAGTGTCGGCGTCCCGAGCCATGATTGGTCCATAAGAATTTTTGGCGCGCGTTCCCGCCGTGTGGCGCCGCCTGGCCTTCCCGCGCAAACCTTGACAGAGAAGGACCACCGCCGCCGCCCGGAACACATTTAGCCCCCACACACCGTAACTTTCCCCCTCAAGATGGTCCAGGAAACGAAGATGTGGTCCAAGATGTACGTCCTTAAAAGAGGTGCGTGCAGGGTCAGGTTTTCTTGGTTAATTCTCACTAAAACAGCCTGTGTGTGTGTGCTGCCCCGCGGAGCCCACCCGCCACTAGTTGTATTCACTGATTTTTAGGTTATATTGTAAGATCAAGTATTTGAGATTGGGCCATACATTCATATTATCACTTGTGTTTTCATGTTCGTTGTAAAAGTAAATTAAATATGTTTATCATTCCTGACGACTTCCGGGCCGTTATGCCGGACCCCCACACAAAGAAATTTATTCATTCCGCCCAAGGCCCCGTCCTCGGCGGCCTGGGCCGTACTGGGCTTATTTTGTTGGGTACTTATCGTGTATTGGAGTCATAGGGTCGTATTTTAAAACATTTCGTCGCCAAAGTTCACCTATTTGACAAGGCTTTCCAATGAGTCTGGGGTATTTCCAGAAGTAATTTTATGACCCTGGTGGTAGTCTGACCTTTCTTCTGTACCGTGAACCTAAAGAACCACTTATTAGATCCCGATTAACCCCATCTTTGATCTACAGAAATACTTGATGTGAGAAGTGAAAGTATCTTATAATACCAACCATAGAGTCACTGTTGATTGGTAGGCCAGACAGTTTAGAGAGGTTAAGCAATCAGTTTCAAAGGGATAATTGATCACAAGCTTTAACAAGTTTTATCTTACAGAACTTTCAGTATATACAGGAATCAAAGGTCATACAGTTCGTGTATTGATGTAGGTTAGACCCAAGCCAAATTGTTTAAGGGGAAACGTTGCCTTACCCTCAGGGCGGACAACCAGGTGGAGAGATTTAATTAGAGTATTTGCTAGAGCAGGATCGAATACACTAGCATCGAGACAATAGGTTGAGGTCATTGGGAAAGAAAGGCCTTTTGTCTTGCAGTGGGTTAGAAATAGCTGATGAAAAATGGCTCATCCTTGGGGTGTTGATCTTGAGAGCTTCTCTAAGTCAACAACAGTTGTGGACATTATTATGAAATCCAGAAATAATCCTAGGGTAAGATACTGCTTGGCATGGATACTGGCTTGAAGGAAAACTGCTTAATAGCTAAGGAAGATTATATTAATTTGGTGTTTGGTCATGATGGCCAGTGTGGACGGTGATTTTGTTTTATATGCCCTAAAAAAATGCCTCAAAATATGTAGAGGGATAGACAAGTATTGCACAAAGAGGAATGGAGAGATATCATAGGTTAGGGAATGGACAAAGTTTGATGTTGTTTTGATAAACCAAAGAAAATGTAAATGCAGAATTGTAGGAGGTACAGTAGACAGGGCCAGGAGGAGATATTAAATTAGAGCATTTGTCAGAGTAGGAAGAACTACACAGGGAAAGAGAGGTGGAGAACATTGGGAAAGGCCTTGGTCTTGCAGAGGGCTATTAATGAGTGAAGATGGTGGTGATGAAAGAACCTGTCATGTTTGGCAGGAAATACCATTAAGTAATTTATTTCCTGAGATTTCATTGCTGTTTCAGACGGACGGAAGGAACCTGTGATGTTCGACAAGATCACATCCCGCATCCAAAAGCTGTGCTATGGCCTCAACATGGACTTCATTGACCCAGTTAGTAAAGCAGGAGTTAATAGTTGCCCTCACACCCTTCTTTCAAAATTATACTTCCAGGCTCAAGTGCAGGAGGCCTTTGCTCAATGGGTTCATTCCCTCCCTGGCTTAACTGCCATAACATCCCATGATGATAGTACAGCATTAGTACATATTTTGTTTATAGGCCTGTCCCTTCTCTTGTTTCTTCTCTCATCTCCCTCTATTCCTTCTCGTTACCATTTTGTATTCTCCCATCTCTTTATTTTCATGAAACAAGCTAAAAAAATGTCTTGCTTAAAAGTTTCTTGACAACTTTGTCAGTCTGCCAAACACTTTTCCAGCAAAAAGTTTACCAGCAGCCAACCTATCTCAATTTGACCATACATATGGAATCCTCCAAGACCTGTTTATGCTGCATGTTAGCTGTTATATATCAGTGAATGACCTTACTAATGATATTTTGAAATTTAATATGTTATATGTATGCAAATTTGATTGTCTGGTAAAGGTGGCAATTATAGCCTTCAAAACTTGCTATAGTGAAACCAGACTGGCAAGATCATTTTTGCATTGGCTCCCACAGGTCCTTTCCTTCCAGCTGCTCTGCCACACAGTCCCAACACCTATCTTTTCCTCTCATGTGTTACCTGTAGCTTACATATGAGAGGAAAAAATTTGGGTTGGGAATGTGTGGCAGAGCAGCGGGGGAGAAAGTGACCCATGCGAGCCAATGCTAAAACAATCTTGCCAATCTGGTTTCTCTCTAATATAAAGATAACTCACATTTTTCAACCTGCTGTATGCCCTTTTTCTTGTTGCAACATGATGAATGCTACCGAATGACTAAGCTTTGAACATACTATCATTTCTGAATGCAGCAGAAAGAACTTAGTATCCTTTAGTCAAGATTAGTGCCTCAAAATCTCAATTTCACTACCATACAACTCAACACAATCTTCCAAACATCTACTAGCAACAGCTGGATTGAGGAGTGGCTGAATGGATGAAATAGGGTGCTCTGAGAGGGTTTGGACATGGTAACTTTGGACGAAGATGGCTCGGTGAAGAGTGTTTGAGAGCAGGACATAGAGAAGTGTCAAGATATTTTTCTTTGAACTTATTCTTATATACTTCTTGATTATTTGTCAGTGCACAGACTCACTTGTGGCTGGCGAGATTCCACTGATGTGGCGGCTTCTCATCACCTTCGTAACTTGCATTGATCTGCTAATGTAACTTTTGTTCTGTACTGAAATCTGTATGCCTTGTATCTTTTCTAAAGATAATATTGTTTTTGTTTTCTGGTTTTTATTTATACCCAATGATCCCAAAGGATGTGATGTTGATTGAGGTTACTCACAAGCATGTCATGTTGGCAGACCAGTTGTACTAACACTGCCATTTCCTTCCACAGCCTGCCATTACCCTGAAGGTTATCAGCGGCATCTACTGTGGAGTTAAGACGGTGGAACTGGACAATTTGGCAGCAGAGACAGCGGCCACCATGACCACCAAACACCCTGACTATGCTGTGCTGGCAGCCAGGATTGCTGTCTCCAACCTACACAAGGAAACCAAAAAGTCATTCAGTGGTGAGTGTTTTTCTATTGTCAGGCATAGTTTGTCTCATAAATTCTAATTGTATAATAATTTCAGAGATTGTCATTGTTATATGTTCAATTATTGTACATTTTAAGCTATTATTCCTTAATATTTATACATACAAAAAACAATAAATATAGTTGTTTCAATAATTATTGTAATTAGGTTCTTCCTCAGTTTTTCATACATTTATTTCTGCATAGGAGCTGCATGTGTCAATAGGATCTAGAAAAATTAACTTAAAATTTTTTCACTGGTGTTTACTCGAACTGATAGGGAGGCAACTCACCGGCATGCTGACAGGCAATCTGCAGCCATGTATCTTTGTCCTTTGCCAGTCAAGGGTCACAGGAACTCGCCCTCAGTTCAACACATCCAATGTGTGGCAGCTAATCAAGGGCCAAGAAGGATTCAGTTTCTTGCTTGCTGTACCTTGTTGTTGTCATTCAACATGTTACTCACTCTATCTCTCTCGCCCTCTTTCTTTTCTGACTTGCCTCTGCTGGGTGAGCATCCCTAATTTTCCTTGTGATAAATAGGTGAAAATTGGGTTGCATGGGAAAAATGACTCAAATTTAGGTTTTGTGCCATCTATATTGAGCTAGGTTTTATCAGAAATCAATTTATTCACCTGACTTTGTTTTCTTTCTCATTGCCCAACAAGAATTATGATAGATGGAGGATCTGCTGTACATGGCATTGTCAATACCAACGCAAAAGGACAAAAATTTGGATGTTAAGTTCCATGTACTCCCTGTCCCAGTATAATGCTATAGATGGACATTTAATAGGGACTTGAAGATAAAAATTGATATCCAGGGTATCAAGTGTCATCACAATCATGGGGTACTCCAGGAATAATTGTGTCAACTCCGCAACTACTCTGTAAGATGAAATAGAGGCCTGTTACCTGCATAGTCTGTGAATGACAACTCAGGCTATATGGGCATGTGTCACATTACCCAAAAGTCAATTCTGCTCTCTGAGTTGTATCTTTAATAGTAATCCTGAGTGGAGACCAAAAGGCTCCCACAAAATTTGTAGTTTGAGTAAGTACTTGGATCTTGCTGGGAGGCACTTGGTATGAGAAGGGCATCTGCACGGAGGCTTGCTCAGGGGAACTCCCAGGCAATGGTGTTATAGCGTGAACAAGGCAGCACACCCCCATGCCATCTGACCCCATTTATTCATTGACTGACTCCACAAGGAGCCTCAGATCAGGGTGTACAAGGTGTGTATTCTTTCAGAGGTGATGGACAGCCTGCATAAAATAGTGTGCAACAAGACTGGCCTCAAGACACCAATGCTCAGTGATCATCACCATACCATCATCATGGAGAATGCTGAGAAGCTGAACTCCGCCATCATTTATGACCGGGACTTCTCTTACAACTACTTTGGCTTCAAGGTACCTTGTTCTAAATTGTGATTGTTCATAGCAAGGAAAGAAGACTTTAAAATATGTTGTATTGCAGATATTCTCACAAGGTTTTACATTCAAAAGTTAAAATTTGTTATATTTTTATAAGAAAACCAGGAAGTCATGTACATCGTTTCAATATTGACAAGCAATAGACCGCATTCTGTATATAGGCAGCACCACCCTGAGAACTTGAAAGTTGGGTTGGTGAAGGTTATGCAGATTCGCCTGGATTTGCTTTGATTCCCAATTAATTGCAGGCTAACAAAATATAATTTGTTAATGTGTAGGAATTTTGTGCCCATCACAGGCATGTATTAGTTTATTTATATATATATATATATATATACAGAGCTGGGATTCTGTAGATAAAATCTACCACCGGTATCGGTCGGTGTGTGACAGCGTCCAATCGGTCGTCGGGGTAGTAGAATTTTTTTCAAATCTACCGATAAAAACTCTATAATTATATAAAAAATGCTTTTAAAGGCCCATAACACACTTTTAAGTTATTTCTCTCTTATTTAGAATAGAAGTAAATTAGAGTCTTTTAATACCTTTTTAAGTTCAAAATACATAACTTATTTAATAAATGAATTTCTCCTCAAAATAAACATCAAACTGAAAAAAGTTAAATTTAAACAAACTAGACAATACAGCATTATTTATTAACTTTCACAAAATAAATTTCTTCAACACAAAAAAATTACAACCACTGCCACTTAAAACACTAGGCGATGAGGCTGGTCGTGGCTGCCTCTGATTAATACCTGGAATTTCTTGAAACTTTTAAGTTAACAAAAAGTCCTCAATCTACCGATACCGATTGACTGCCAATCATATATATATATATATATATATATATATATATATATATATATATATATATATATATATATATATATATATATATATATATATATATATATATATATATATATATATATATATATATATATATATATATATATAAAAGCTAGATTTCATCAGAAATCAGTTGCAGCACCATAATTATATAGCCAAATCAGTTAATCATCACCACCTGATTTTGTTTTCTTTCTCATTGTCAAACTATTTATTGCCTATTTTGAAAATCTTTTCCTCAGACATTGGAGCGTTCATACCTGCTGAAGATCAATGGTAAGGTGGTGGAACGACCACAGCATATGCTGATGAGGGTAGCGGTGGGCATCCATGGCCGGGACATTGATGCTGTTATTGAAACTTATGACCTGCTCTCTGGCAAGTGGTTCACACATGCCTCACCCACACTGTTTAATGCTGCTACCATCCGCCCACAGCTCTCCAGGTTTGTTTTGTTCATCAGATGGGGTTTGTTTTGTTTCAGCATGTGATCTTGCACCTGTAGAGATTATACACATCATGTGTGGCATTAAGATATTTGTAAGTTTATTTCATCATTCTGTTCCTGTGGATAAGGAGGCCTCATTGAAGTATGAGTCTATGTCCCAGAAGGGCACAGAATGTGTATGTATGTGCATAATAAGTGGCTACTTTGCTCATTCAGCAATTGGATGCCTTAGTAAATTTGAAATGATCCTCCAGTTCCATATCACATCCACTCACTCATTACCCAATGCAATTATCTTTGAGGTTTCGTGTTGATTTTTCACCAATGTTGAATGTATTGGGGCATAGACAGTAAGTAGTTTATTACTGCTTGGGAGTAAGCTTGCTTGTATAGCAGAAAGTAATGAAATTTGTATAGGGAAGATGGACTGTTACAGCAGTATCAGGGAAATGCAGAATGTTTCATTATTGCAGTTGCTTCCTGCTCACCATGAAAGACGACAGCATTGAAGGCATTTATGACACCCTAAAGCAGTGTGCCCTCATCTCCAAGTCAGCAGGTGGCATTGGAGTCAATGTGCACTGCATCCGGGCCAGCGGCTCCTACATCAGTGGCACCAATGGCATTTCCAATGGACTGGTGCCAATGCTGCGAGTCTATAACAATACAGGTGAGGAAATCTGTAGTCAGGTAGTTTTGAACTCTTTGTTCCATCATCCACTTTGTCATTCAATATTGGTGAGGAGGATTGGTCATGGTCTTGACTGCACAGCTAATTTCATAATTTAAGGCAAGGTCCTTCAAAGTAAATGTTGCACCACAGTACTGGATCATGAAAGACTACTTTCTGGGTTGCCATTTCTTCCCAAACAGATTACTCAATACCAGATAGTGGAAGGCACCCAGCCAATATTATGTACTGTCAGGTATATCAAATGTCACTCCACTGCATCTTCCTGAGTGACCATTGCTTGTGTGTTTCTGCTACTTATGCTGACTTGGAGAACTGTTGCCCTGCCATAGATTGAAGTGAATTTGTTCAAGGTGTTTTATATTCTAGAAGGGAAATGTTTGGAATTCTTGTAACCATAATAATTAATGAGCAGATTGTTTCTCATTTAAGTAAAAAATCATGCGGTTACATATCATGCTTTTTTATAAATGTTTGTTGTTGCTAACTTGCTCAGTGACCCTTGACATGATATTTAGATATATTTGACCACCATAGTGATGCCATTCAGAGGCAGGGTGGGAAGTCAAAAAGTTATATATAAACAATTTATTGAAGTAAATATTCACATGCACAGAAGCACTCGCATCCTTGCCAAAGATTGGAGCCTTTCCCATACCACACCATATATTTTCAAGATGTCCAATAAATCCCTCCTGCCAAACATGTCACAAACCTTCACCAGGTCCATGAAAATAGAAAACAGCTTCATACTCATGCTAAGGTACTATGTAACTTATCATTTTCAGCACAAAGATGTGGTCCATACATCCCTTCTCTTTGCTACAACCACTTGCTCATCACCTGCATTTTTATCACTTATTTTCATCTCGATTAAACTCATTACACCTTTCTTGTCATTGAGTAAGCATATTCCCTTATAACTATTAGTTATCCCCATTGCCTTTTCCTTTGTACAGCAGCACAATTATGGTTTACTCCAGTCTCTGGCACCTCACCCTGCCTCCATGCTGAATTAAATAGCCACAACCGCATCTCCATACTTTTGCACATCTGCTGTTATACCATCAATGTCAGGGACATGATCTTTACTTACTTATTGCCTTCTCTCATGCCCCTCTCCATCTCCCCCTGTAAACATGGCTCATCATAGATTCAAAATATCTCTTTCTTACCTTCTTGTCTCCTCAATCCTTTTGTCAACCACTCCGTCACCCCTTTATTCTTCAAATACCTTTCTGCATGTTTGTAACATCTGAAATTACATTGGCTAATACTCATTTCTAACTGGATCTCATGTTGCAAGGAATAGATAAAATCATAGTACAGGTAACTCTTGATTTACGCGAGTATTGTGTCCTTGAAGAGGTCACGTAAATCAAAAACAATGTAAATCAAACAAGAGCTAAGTTTCTATCGAAAAATAAATATTCACTTCATTCAGTGGAGAGAGAAAATATCCATATCACCGAGATATCCACTCAGCACTGAGTCTCAGCCTCACGCGTGGGAGGAAGAAATGAGGGACACCATGAGCAACTGGCTAGTATTGGTACCAGTACCAAGCAGTCTGGTACCGGTATCGTACCGTATAGCTGGTACCATTAGTACCAGTACTGGTACCGGTACCTGCCCACCCCTATTGTTGAGTAGCGTGGCAGCGTGGGTACTGTATTGATGTTAAAGTGGCGCGCGAGAAG
The DNA here is from genome assembly GCF_024679095.1 of Eriocheir sinensis. Taxonomy (NCBI): domain Eukaryota; kingdom Metazoa; phylum Arthropoda; class Malacostraca; order Decapoda; family Varunidae; genus Eriocheir; species Eriocheir sinensis. The sequence continues at coordinate 6,800,978 of NC_066543.1, forward strand.
AACTGAGCTCGGCTGTGTGGCTGTGGCGCCGTGTGAGTCCAGTTGCGTGAGACATCTGGTGGCCACTCCATAGAATATCGCGTATAAGTGAAAAAAACGTGTAAATTAAACATTTATTTGGATTTTGGAGCCCGTGTTATTTCAAAAACGCATTAACCAAACTCGCATAAATCGAGAGTTACCTGTAATGGAGTTATTTTCTTATTTGGTGTATTTGAGCATTTACTTACTATAATCTGATGCCAAAAAAAACAATGAGTACAAGTGCTTCTTTATTACCAGCACGCTATGTGGATCAGGGTGGCAACAAGAGACCTGGAGCCTTCGCCATTTACCTGGAGCCCTGGCATGCTGATGTCTTTGATTTTCTGGATCTTCGAAAGAACACAGGCAAGGTTTGTACAAGAGATATTTGGGTGAAGGGGATTCCTGCTAAACATTGAAATCTATTTGCCAAATTTATCTTGCAAAAATGAATCTTTCATAATAAACATAACATGGATTCTTTTTTTCACATACTTTTTTGCTAAATCTAAATAAAGAAGGCAAAACATTCCCACAAATTATTTAGGGTTTATTTGTATTTTTTTTTTTTTTTCAGAGTGGTTTGGCAAATGAATTCCCTTTACAGTAACACACTTCTGCTCAGCTTATGTTATTATGGAGACCTCTCTCCACAGAGGCCATCCTTACTGTTTTTTTTATTCTTTCAGCCTGCATATTACATTTATTCTTGTCATACATAATACTATATGCAAGCTGACTTTTGTTCATACTTGAATTTAATAATGATATAATAACCATTCAATGCAGGAAGAGACAAGAGCACGAGACCTGTTCTATGCCCTGTGGATCCCTGACCTCTTTATGCGCAGAGTTGAAGCCAATGGAGAGTGGAGTTTGATGTGTCCTCATGAGTGTCCTGACCTCCATGAAACTTGGGGTAAGGTCTTATGACTCAGTATTGTAGTATGTTTTTTTAATTCTTACATATTGAGGTGAAACCAAAGAGATAGGGAGTGATTGTGTGTGTTTTAAAGAAAGAAGAGAGAAGCATCACTGCCATAAGCAAAGGAATTCCCTATATAATGATAATGGTAGCACTAGGATTGTGTTTAGTGGCATGATTTAGAACACTTACTACTATCAAGAATTATAAGGTGTAAATTTAGCTTGGTACTTAAGATGTTGAATTTATGCCAGGTGAGAAATTTGAAGAGCTGTACACCCGCTATGAGAAGGAGGGCCGGGCCAAGCGCACAGTGAAGGCCCAGGCACTGTGGTACGCCATCATAGAGTCACAGGTCAGTATTAAGCTTTGTCATGAAAAAGAAATTGATGCTGACATTAACCTAATTATTAATTACCACTATCACATCATTTTACTTGCATTCACAATTTTGAATGCTAATATGAATCATGATTTTTTAAAATTTGTAGCAATGTCTCAATATATCTGAAGTATTTGTGTTTCTTAGGTGGAGACTGGCACTCCATACATGTTGTACAAGGATTCCTGCAACCGTAAGAGTAATCAACAAAATCTTGGAACCATCAAGTGCTCCAATCTTTGCACAGAGATTGTGGAGTATTCCTCACCTGATGAGGTAAGAAAGTTTTCTCTAATGGGTGGTGTGTGTATCTCATTGACACATTTTCTTTGTAGAGGCACAAAAACTTCACTGATACCTCTAATTTTATATTTCAGATTGCTGTGTGTAATTTGGCCTCCGTTGCATTAAACATGTTTGTCAACCCAGACAAGACTTACAACTTCCAGAAGCTTAAGGAAGTAACAAAGGTGAGTAAGCCAGCATGAGCCTTCAGGGGTTCGTTTGTTTGTGTGATTATTCTTCACTCTAAATATCTTGGTGTTGGATGACAGAAGCTGGCAATGTCTGTGTACTTACATACACACACACTTGAGTAACTGTGTTGCCCTATAGGTGGTGACAAGGAACCTTAACAAGATCATCGACGTCAACTGCTACCCTGTGGAGGAGGCAAAGCGTTCCAACATGAGGCACCGACCCATTGGCATTGGGGTGCAGGGCCTTGCTGACGCTTTCATCCTCATGAGGTGTGTATGGGTAGGATGTGTTGTTTGCACTGCTGTCACTCAGTAAGTAAAGGTGCCACCCGTTCCTTAAATTATGGAACCATTCTGTATTCGAAAGTGAAATGTAGCGTTCTGTTTTGAACCAATACAGAATGCAGTTTGTTCTGTATTTTGTTGTCTGAATGGTCAAGTAGATAAAGTTCATTATCTTAAAATTGAAGTGAGTGCATTTTTCAGTTAATCACAAAAAATATTGTCAAGTTTTGTCTGTGTAAAATATGTGACGTAACGTCCCTCTCACCTTCCTCCTGCTTCCACCAGCAGCGGGCAGCGGCTGTCACTCATGGCATACTTGAGAAATTTTACGGTTGCCACCTGTTCCTTTAAATATGGATTCATTCCGTATTGGAGAGAGAGATGTTGCATTCCACATTTTTCTGACCTCAGGGTGGCAACCCTAGTTGTGTCATTCAACACGAGAGAGAGGCAGCAGGAGCTTGTGCGTGCTGTGCGGCTCCCAAATTTGTGCCCGTAAAGTGTAACCATGCCCAGTTGTTGTGCTTGTGATTTGCATAATGAAAATATGAATTTCCTGATGGTGGCAGTGTTAGCCAATATTTCTGAGCCGACAGTCGTCCCGAACATCCTTCATTAGGCAAAAACTGTCGTCACAACAGTCCCTCATTATTCTTAATCCTGGATTGGTTACCCTAAATTTGAAGAACGTGCATGGCAAACCCGGGAGAATTTCTCCCGGGAAAGGAAAAATAAAAAATAAATACTTCGGTAGAAAATATTTTAATTTTGAAAGTTCACAGTGAAAATATAGCTCTTCCTCTTTCATTTGGCCTATAATAAATTAATATTGTCCTTCAAAGTGTGTATGAATTTTAATTTTCAAAATATGTACTAAAAAATGTAAAAAAAAAAAATAGTAATTATTCTGACTAAAAAAAAAAATGATGGCCCCATTGGCTTCTCCTCCGGTGTAAGTGGTGCATAATAATGGAACCATACCATGAAGGAGTCCCATCCCTCCAGCTTGGGCACAAACTGTTTGGGAGACACAGGAAAAAGGGGTATTTTTTTTAGTATGCAAATAATAATTATTTTTGTTATTTTTCTCTTCACACTTTTACCATGGCAAGCTATGACTTGAAATGACATAAAACATCAGGAAAACACTCACCAATTAGATGCAGTCACCACAGACAGGGTATAGGTGGCGAGGGCACTTTGGTTTGGCGCGCCTGTTGCACCTGTGGCGGGTCTTCCTGTCTAACTTCCCTGGGCACTCAGCACACCGCACTAACGCACCCCTGCTCTCTGAGATGGTTATCCCTGGTGAGTCTGCTGAACTGCCTAATGATAGTACATTACAGACACTGGTGATCAAGTGTTGCAGAGGGCGGGACAGAGGTGTACTCAGCCATGACACTGCCCAAAGTGTGATTAGTGCCTTGCCCACTTGCAGCATGAACTTTGTGTGGCACGGCCTTGCCGCCTCCTCTCTCCACATTCTCGCAGTGTATGATGTAGGAGTTGACATTGGCAGCATTCAGCATGCCATAGAGAATGCAGAGTGGCCAACGTCTAGTCTTGCGGTAACAGGAGTTCTAGGAACACATCTGGTCGAATGTATCGACACCTGCCTTAGTGCCACTGTAAAACTCAATAATCTCCAGCTTTCCACTGATGCCGATGCTGGGCTGAAAGTGCTGAGATGACGGCAGCAGCACCAGTTTCTTCTTGATAGATGAGCTCCCAGGCACCACATGTACAAGTAAAAGCAACACTGGGAGAAATTCTCCCTAAATGCAAAATAAATTCTGAACCCGGCAAGAGAGCTGGAGCACACACTCACCCTCAACCAAGCCAGACAAAGCACAGAAGGTACATGGATGGGCTAGCCTACCAAGCGCCGCCTCATGTGGGAATTACATGATGACAAGTTTACGACGGGAGATAATCTCCCCAGGTTGCTGATCCAGGATTAAGTAGTCGGCACCGACGACTGTGCCGACAGGAAACAGTCAAATTTTTAAAAATAGCCCCAACAGTCATCACGACTGTCTCAAGGCAAGCCTAGACTGTTGACGACTGTCCCCGACCTCCCTCAGACCGGTTGGTCCAGACCCTTGACGCCTCTTATCGTGAAAGTTTAGCATGGAATACTTTTTCCCACTAATCCTCACGACCCCACACTACCCTCCCAATGTCCGCTCGGCATTCGGCGACCGTTTCTAGACCTCTTTCAAGACATGCCCGACCGTTTCACATCAACACCCAAGACCTCGTGTACCCTAGAGTCGTGGGTCAGAGTTGGCACGGTGTGAACGGGGTTTTACTTGACTTCATACTCACTTTTATTTACAGGTATCCATTTGAATCTGAGGAGGCCCAGCTCTTGAATAAACAGATCTTTGAGACAATTTATTATGGAGCAATGGAAGCAAGCTGTGAACTGGCCAAGGAGGAGGGGCCGTACGAGACCTATGAAGGCTGTCCTGTGAGCAAAGGAGTAAGTGAAGGGGTCATTGCTCTACTATCAGAGAACTGCTTGATGCTGTGGAATCCTTTGGTTCATAAATGAGTAATGATAAAATATGCAGGATCAATCTTCACTTTTTGTTCTCTTGTCAGATATTTCATCCTTCCCACTTTACCATGACAAATAGTTTCTGTAGCCTTCCAGATGATCAGTTTGCATCATAAAAGTTAGCAGCATTGCCACCACCACTCTAACTTTTCCATTACTTGACCTTCCAGATCTTCCAATATGACATGTGGAACGTGACACCAACAGACCTTCATGACTGGGCTGCATTGAAAGCTAAGGTAGCTCAGTATGGTGTGCGCAACTCCCTCCTGCTGGCACCCATGCCCACTGCCTCGACAGCCCAGATCCTTGGAAACAATGAGTCTATTGAGGCATACACCTCCAACATTTACAGCAGGCGGGTCCTCTCGGGAGAGTTCCAGGTTGGTATGCTGTTGCTTTTCCTTACTTGTCATTTGTTTGTATAATTAGTACATTATGAAATAATCTTTGTGGTACTAACTGAAGGGTCCAGCATCAACTGGACTCTTCGTAGGAGAGAGACAACAGGTCATAAAAATAAAATTGAAGTACATGACAGTTTTTTTCAACAAAGGATTTATTCTTACTGTCATGAATCCTTTTTCTATTGATTTTTTTCCCCCCAAATGTCACCATCCTACATTTGCAAGAATTAGGGCCAATGATTATAATGTGCTTTCTTTATTTCTTCAATAATAAAATATTATGTTGATTAAAATCATTCATTTTAACATTAATTTTGTCAGATTGTCAACCACCACCTCTTACGGGATCTGACGGAACTGGGCCTCTGGGATGATGATATGAGAAACACATTAGTTGCTCACAATGGCTCTATCCAGGTGGGTTGACTTTAAGAGTCTTTGACTTGAAGCCTTCATTGGTATTTTTTTTAAGACTGTATATTTTGTATTGGGCAGAATATATATATATATATACATATATATATATATATATATATATATATATATATATATATATATATATATATATATATTTTATTTATTTATTTATTTAATTAATTTTTTGATTTGTTTTTTTTTTTTTTTTTTCCTCGCATACCTTAAAAAGTTTTCAAGAAGTGAAATTTTTTGCAAAACAAGATCCATTAACTAGAAGTTGGAAGCTCTTCTGCTGTGGCCATCCCCTGGTTGGAGCTCCTTGGAGCAGGCGTCGATGAAATGATGAACAAAATTCATGACACTCCGTAATGTCAATGAAATGGAGTAAATCACATTAGGGTCATCACTAGATTCATCCATTCAGTTAATATCTTTTGCATCTTTTCAGAATATTGAAATGATCCCAGATGACCTGAAAGCCTTGTACAAGACTGTATGGGAGATCTCCCAGAAGATGATCCTTCAAATGGCAGCAGATCGTGGAGCATTCATTGACCAAAGTCAGTCCCTCAATATCCATATTGCACAGCCAAACTATGGGAAGCTGACATCAATGCACTTCTATGCTTGGAAACTGGTAAGAAAACTTTTGTTGTTCAGGTTGAGATTAGGGAAAGGCACTATCTGATAACTCCTATACTAGAGGGACCAACATAGGGCCATGTCACGTAGGACTAAAACACGTGAGAGACAAGAAGTTTGTTAGAAGTCTCACCAAGGCTGTCAAGGGCCATTGTGTGTGGGTATTGTATTTATGCGGAAAATATCACTACTAATAACAACCTTGAGGCCTAATAGCGTTGGGTGCCAGGGGTGCACCACTGTTGTTGATTTGGTTGATCTTGGTTCTTGGTTTTCCTTGTTTGCAAGATTGTGTGGTAATTAACCTCTAAAGGGCGGGGATGTACTGTGAAATCCATTATCCCCATACAGCAATGTTCTGATGTTTTCCTGAAAATTGCTCACTTTCCATTATCAAATTCATGGCTCTGCCTAATCCATTAGCTTTAAATTTATGAGCATTGGCTTTATCCATCCTTCATATTCAGTCTGCCACAAGCCCGAAGTCTCTAGGTCATGTGGTGTTTCCCCAGTTACGTGATGAAGTGCAGTAACTTCTACCTTACAGCAGCCCTTCGTATGGAATGGTGCATAGGTTGTGGGGTTGTGGGTGTGAATAAGCAGTGATTGTACAACTATAACACTCTTTTTAAACTTGATAGGGTAAAAAACAAAGTAATTGTGGTTAATAGAAGTCAGTAACATTAAATGTTTATACCACTTCTAGCAATATTTGCAGCAATTATAGAATGAATTTTAGAATAAAGCATTTGTTCTCATACATAAACTTCAGGATACAATGGTACTTTCAATTTTTAGATAAACTGCAATATAAGAGATAAGGAAGGATTTATGAAGTGGTATTAATATGAAATGTTATTCTCAGACTCGAACTCACCATGACATTACTATTTGCCCTATTGAGTTTTGAAAATTATATTACAGTTGTACGATCACTGATTAGTCCAATGATGTCGACGGAATAGGTATATCTTGTGTAACATGTGAGCTAAATAAAGAAATGTTAATATATCCTGAACCTGTGCAACTGTGTTGGCCATGAGAGACATCAGACACCTGTCCACCAACAGGCAATCTGCAGCATCCTTACTCAGCTAGGGGTTAAGCCTTTTTGGGGAGGGATGCAGCTTTAAAGTGAATGGGCTATTAAAGTACCCTTACAACTAATGGTTAAATAAGCGAAAATATCACAACAGTACACAGTTATTGAATAACGTAACCCAATCATATAACAAGGAACACCAGTATGTGCATTTTCATAATTTATCAAAGCAGTTATTGATATCAGGTCCAACTTTCAGAGAGGAAGGGCATGGAACATAACCCTTTCTTTTTAGGAACCTCTAACTCAATAATTGGAACTGGTTGTACATGGATAGGCTGCATGATTGTTATAGTGAGGTGAAGTCTGAAACATTTATTTACAGGAAAAATGTAAACTTCTTTGGACACCCTATTAAGGAAAGCAGGCATCATAATAGACACTGCTAGATATGAATATAGTTCTCTTTCTTTCATCCTTGATGTGTAAAAATGTATTTAAATCTTTTGTGCATGATATATAGTTAAATTTTTCTGAAATATTTTTTACTTCCTTCAGGGACTCAAGACTGGTATGTACTACCTCCGAACCAAGCCAGCAGCCAATGCCATCCAGTTCACTGTTGACAAGACCAAGGTTAGCAAGTCAGTCAATGGCACTCCCAAGTCCAAAGATTCAACCAATGGTCTCAGCTCAAACGAGAAGAACATAGCCGACATGGTGTGCTCACTGGAGAACAAGGATGCTTGCCTTAGCTGTGGTTCATAAACTGTGATTGCTTCTTGTATGTCTGATAGTGTGAAAGTAGATTGATGGATCCTGTGAGGGAAAGTGTATATTAATTTTACTTTTATAATATTAGAATGAATGCTAAAGCTCCTTTGAAATTAGATGGAATTATTTGTGAAGTATTAAATTATACAATGTTTTGAATGTTAATTTGTAAAGCAATTTTTAAAATTTCTTTAAACTAGTTAAGTAATTCCATGGCAAACTAAAATACTATTTTTTGGATTCTTTTCAGTGGAACTTTATACATGTATGTTAACTGAATATTTATGTACAGCAGCATTTAGTTCTAAGCATCCACATATAACTGGTAATTTGCTAGAAAACTGATTCATATAGTACTTCCATACACCCTTGGCATAGGAGATAACCAAGAATCATTAACCCCTTCACTAAGGCCAGCCCAAAACAGCACGGGGCGCTGTATCCGGGATCGCTGCGCGCGCCAAATTTCAAATGTCACTATTGAATATGACAAGTTTTCAGCCATATACTCAACATAATCATCATTTATTATATATGAAAACATGCAGAATTAAATGGTGCACATAAAGAAACATAAATTAGTTGATAATTTTAAGATGTAAGCATAAATATAGAGATAATATATTGGCTAACGCGAGCCAGGATGTAGTATGCGCGTCCTCGGATATGGTACGAGACACGCAAGCACACAGTATACGCGTCATGTTGAAGGGGTTAAATAAAGTGCAGCCCCTCCCTTCAGATACAGCCCATATTTGATATTAAGGTAAAGGTAATATAAAGTTCTTCCTTTGAAATGTTACATGGAATCAGGAAGGTTTTACAGGTATGTGGATAGTATCACCAGTGCCTACTGAAACATGTGTATATCAATTTTCTCTCTCCCTTTATTATTATTATGTTTTCTTAATTAATGATTTTTACTTCCAATACTGTATTTGCAGGAAATTGGATTTATGTGCAATCTATATTTAATTCTTTTTGTGAATTACTCTACTATGATGTTGCCCTGTTTATTCTTGATTACCATGCAGAGGTGCTGATGCAACAAGCCAATGCACTGCCCTCTCACTGTCCTGTGACATGACATGCAACATTTTTCCAAGGATGTTGCAATAAATCTTCTTTTCATAGGTTTGTTTCTACCAGCATTCATTTCAGAGATTCATCCTTTCACTCATAAGGGAAAGGGTGAATCTTTGATGTGAATATATAGTGATAGAAAACAAGCCATACAGAGGAACAGTTCTTTAAATATGAGTCAAGGTACACTTACAAAATAGTGGAAGTGACAATAGTACAGCTTGACATGCCTGTGCCTCTCAGTAAGCAAGTTTTTGTTATGGTGACGCAGCACCAACGCTGGACCAAATGAGGAACTGACCATGTGTACAGTATATATGACTGAAAATGGTTCATATCAAAATGTACTCCCCATTTAATATTTAATTTTAATGAACTAGATTTTACCATTGGATGAGACCTGCTGGAAAATAAGGTGGTTATTGAACAGAAGGCCTGTAAGCTTGGGGCAGATTCTGATTGAAGTGGCTTTGGCTGTGAAAAAAACTTTTGCTTTGGTGATGAATATTATGCCAAGGGTGTACCTCCTTAGTTAGATGTGGGCTACATTTGGAAATGAGGTGTATTCAATACTTTCCATATGTGATAGTAGTTATTCCAAAGTTAGTTTTTATTTTACTTAGTTGTGCATTCACACATGTGCCTTATGACACCCTGCACAACACAACCGAGAGCTTACATATCACTGCCATTGTCTCTGCAAGTGTGTTTCTTATTTCTTAAACGTATTTACATAGGATAATATACGATGTGTCCAGTGACAGTCTTTTGCAAGAATTTCACTTTAAAGTTTTTGTAATTTGAAATCTTGATAGTGTTACTTTTGCATTTTATAATGGTGCCTTAAACTTTGTGGGATGTAATTGAAATTCCTCTTCTAATTTGTTTTGCATTTCAGTCTCTACAGTAGTGTTTTGATATATCAACAATTTTTATGTTTTGCATTGCTTAATGAAATAGTCTGAATCTACTACTTCCTGAACTATGGCAAAGGTCCAAGGGTAAACTTGGCAAATGAAGTTCATCTATTCATTTTTGTAGTAAAAGTTTCATTACAACTGTGGGTCATGCTATTGAATTATTCAGTGGCCTAAGCTCTTATGTTTTGTATTACCATACTACTACTATTGTGCAAAGTGGCGGCAGCTTTAGAGCAAGGGACAGCTAGAGGCTGTGCCCAGAAAAAGGAGCAATTTGATCCATGATCTATTGGGGGCTTAAGCCCCCCAATGCTGCCCCATGTGCAATATGATAATTACTGAGAAAACTAATATTTTCCCCACATTTCTATTGCTCCTTAGCTGGCTGTAGCTCCCAAAACATTATTTCTTGAATGTAATATCAAGCTCTTCCTAGTTCAGTCTGCAGCTACAATACTGAAAGAAAAAAAACTGCTTTGGAAAAGCATGCTAATGAGTCACACAAAGTGACAGTTGTTAGTACTTAACACCCCATAAGATCTCAATAGGAGCAAGAGTAATGTGGTCGTTGTAAAACTAGGGCTACTATGGGGTTTGCATGCACTAGAAATCTACCAACAATTCTGATACCTTCTTAAATTGATGATGACTTCACAGGGGTGAGGGGAGGTTCCTTCACTGTTTAACTCATTAGTATGTTTGTAAATCTTCAAGGTCAAGGTGGGCTGATTCTTGCCAGATGTTGCTTCTACAAAGAAAATTATTCTTGAGTCTCGCTAGGTAAGTGATACAATTGGCATATTCATCCTCCAGTGGCCATACTACTTCAATAAGTTGTGTGTAAGAATCAGTCTGAACTTATTGGGATGTCTTGGCAGGATGATGTACAATTTATGTAGTTAATAAATTTATATAATATAAAGACTTTTTTTGTACCAATGGGTATTAAAAAAACTACAAAAAATATTTGACAAATATAGATATAGAGACAATACCACAACATTGTAGCTCAGGCCCAATATAACCAATGACAAACTTAAGGGAGTAAGGTACTAATACTCGATAGCAAATGAAATTAAATGGAATTCAACAATTCTGTACAAGAATATTTTACCTGGGTTCTATTTCAGTTCCCGAACTTGACTTGCCATTATGTCACTTTACTGAACTGTAGTATGACACAGAGTGCTACAGAATCAATAATGAATGGTTTCTTCATAATCTGAATGAGTTTCTAGACATTTTTGTTTCTATATTCTATAAAACAGGAAAATTGTAAGAAAATATAATAGCCCATGGACTTGTTTTCTAGGTGAACTTCAAAATCACCAAAAAATTACAACACAGTGTAAACACCCCCCCTCTTGACACAGGTATGATGCTGACTATGACATGTGGAATGTAGATCACTTGTCGCTAGTGGTCCCTCTCCTCAGGTGGTCGGTACACCAAGCCCAGGTGAGCAAAGACAGACTCCTCTGTGGGTGTCTCCAGTACATAGCCCTCATTCAACTTCTCTCCACCCTGAAACACAGCAGAATGACTTTCCTTTTAGTCATGAAAATCTTATTGCTAAGTATGGCCTTACTTCCTTATTGTAGTTTGTGAGCTTCCTGACCACTTTTCCAAGTAAATGATATGCTGCATGAAACAAGCTCAAGAGCACTGGACATTTTGTATATAGGCCATAGAAAACACAGGTGAATAAGGATCCAAAGAAAAATTTACTCCAAACAGCATCAAGGGTCTCATTATATGCATTTCTAAGGTAATCCTAAGTTTGTCATCAATGATCTGATATGGAAAATGTTACAAAGTTTTTCAAAGATGGCTAAAGGATAATGTTTACCATAACATTTCACTCAGTAAGGCTTCAGTCAAGCTAATATCCCAATGAGATATATTCAGAGTTGCCAGCCAGCGGGTGTCACCACCGACTACGTCTTTGTGCCCACGAAGTTTGAACTGCAGTAAACCCTATGGTATCCGGGTTAATAGAGCCACAGGGGCACCCGGATATGGGAAAAACCCAGATATGGTGTAGGTTAAGTCTACAGACCAGAAAACCCAACTTTCGATCATGGCCTGCCATGAAGGCAACGACAGAGGACTACATAGGTGCTTCTCCCCATACTCATAATATGGAATGCCCCATGGCTTTGTAGCAGTCAGTCTGCACCAGGGAGTGAAATGTGCGTGATTGACGTGCTCCGGGCGCTGAGAAAAGGGTTCAAGCAGCGTCTTCACGGTTAGCACTCGCGGCAATCTCTCCCTGGATTATCGCAGTCCTGCTGCACCTTGGGGGGATCTGTTACTTGGGATTCGGCAATTAGGCACGACAGCCTCAGCCACTAACCCATTGCTGGGATGCCTAGCCCTGTGTTCACAGGCAGGGTTCCTCTACCTGGCCAATCATAGCAGCAGGGCCTGGACCCAACCCAGAAAAGCCCAGCTATTTGTGGTAGCTTAACCTCCCAAGTCTGCACCATCGTGTTTACCACATAGGCTTTCTAGCAGACCCAGCACTGCCACAAGAAACTTTTTACGGGTCCAGTTTTACAAAACTGGAAGGCCGACGCTCTGTGCTGTTCTTAGGTGCGTGCCCGCGGCTTTATCGCTGTGTAGCTGCATTAACAACCTCATGGCTACGAGCACCGCGGGCTTTACCACCCGGATCAACCAGAAGGCATACCAGAGTGATACCTGAAGCAGTCTGGGCCGGCAACGGGCATCAAGTGCTCAAAGCAGGCTTCTATACGTACGCCCAGGCAGGCACCCCAGGGTGCTACCCTTTTAAGCCCAGCAATGAGCCCGAAGGCCCACAGACACCGGGCAAGTATACCAGGCTGCCCCACTCTGAGTGTGAGTGGGGAGGATAACCAAGGAGTCAATGACAACCTGGTGCATCTGCTTGCACGGTGATCTGTGGCTGTTTAGTTACACTGTGTTGCCCTTGCAAGCCAGGGGGGGTGGGTACCCCCTGCACAGTGCATCCAGTGGGACCACGGGGAGGCCAGCCACAAAAAGTAACCACAATTTATGGCCAGCCCACACCTCCAGATCGGGCTGGCCCACGGGACTCCCGAACCCCTGGGGCCCCTATACTCGCCTTACCGTAAGCATGGTAAAATCCTTCTTTCACATGTTGGACTGAGGGCGGTACTTATCCGCATTTCTTATTCCGCCCTCACTCCTGCAGGAGTGCTAGCAGACCCGCACGCCATCTCCATGGGGACGGAGCCCTACTAACCTAGTCCAGTCTGGATTTAGGCAGTCATCAAGGCTTAAGCAAGGGTTCGCACTGTGTGTTTCATTTAAACAGTTCTTTGACACTCCCGCCATTTAAACCTGCACTGCCTTGACTCTCGTCACTTCGATATGGTCTGCAGTGCTCGGCAAGAACGTTTACGTGCCAGTTGTACTGCGAAGCACACAGCTTTCCTGTGAACCTTCGCACCAGGACATCAATATAATTGCTGTGTGCAAGCTGGGGCGCGCCTTACGGGTGCGGTACGCCACCCGGACAGAGCTTAGAGGCATCGCGCGGGCAATTTGAATGACTTTTGGCGAACGACAATTTTTTTTTTTTTTTGGAAAAAATCAAATATTTTTTAAAACTCCCGGATACGAGCAAGGTCGGATATGGTGCGCCCGGATAATTGAGGGTTTACTGTATTCTTTCAATACTGTAAACTACCTGTTTCTATGGGACTTGTAACAATTACACTTAATACAATGTGATACTATTGTTAATAAAAATGTAGCTGATCATTCTCATATTACTTATTGATAAACAAGAAAATAAATGACTATTGGAAGATACTCCCCATTAAAAATCTTTCCTTCATGAAAGCACTGCAAAATCAAGCAGAATTGAACATTTTTAAGGATTCTATTATTACAATATTTGCTGAATATCTGCTTAGGTTGTATCAGTCTCACCTTTGACAAAATTTATCAAGAGACATTTTAGGGCATTTAGCAACTTGACAGAAACCGTCCCAATACTAAGAACATTCAGTGTTTGGGTCTCCATGACTGGCTTCTGCTTTCAGCATGTTACACTCCACCCTCAACTGACTGCTGGTCGTTGTGTGGGGTGGGCCAAGGCCTTGGGTGGATGCCTGCCACTACCAGGAGGATGGGCAGGTCAAAGATGACGACATTTAAGGCCAGGAGTCAAGGGTGGAGTGTAACACTATGGGACCCTCACAGAGATCAAGCAATGGATGCTACGGTATCTGTTGAGTCGCTAAACACCCAAATGTTTTTGATAAATTTCATCGAAGGCAAAACTGATATACCTAAAGCAAGTACTCAGCAATTATTGTAATACAAATAAAATAAAATAAAGTTCATTTCAGCTGGATTTTGCAGTGCTTTCATGCAAGCAAAATTTTTAATAAGGAGAAGCTTCCAATAGTCATTTATTTTCTCTCGGTTACCAATAAATAAAACAACTAGAATGATGAACTACATTTTTATTAACAACAGTATCACTTATTGTATTGAAGTGTAATTGTTACAAGTTCCAGGGAAACACAGGTAATTTACAATAATTGAAAGAATAGTAAAAGCTTCTTGGGCACAAAGACTTAGTTGGTGGTGACATCTGGTAAGAATAAATATACCCCATTATTACCCTGAAAACTGTTTTCTGTACAAACCTGTCTCACAATCCCGGCTCGGAGGCTGTGTTCAGACAGACTCATGCCCTTTTTTGTTGCCAGGAGCCTCATTGACCTAGAAAAAGAAATACAATGTAGTAGGATGTCAATTTAATGAAGGCATCTGAGTCATGCTAAATTAATTTTCCATTAAATAAAAGTGTTATTTCAGTGGAATTATTAGTCTTTATTCTGGTGAGAAACATGTATAATTAAATGTGTGTTAAATGGCATACAAAACAGGGAAAGGACCGAGCAAGGGCAATGCAATGACAAAATAACATGGAAATTGTGAAGTGCAGCTCCTCTGAGGATGAGTTGTTGCTGCTACCTATGCATGGATGGCCTGCACCAGAGATGTTAAGTCATTGTTGGATTTCTCTGCCAAAAAGAGACACAATAAAGTCCAATATAAACAATAAGTGTTCACTTTTAAAATGTAGATAAGTTCTACAACTGAACTGCACCTTATGAGGATACTCTGATCAGAGCAGATAATGTTGAGTTGCAGATAACTTAGGGTTCACTGTATTTTGTCATCAAGCTGCCCAAATGCCCTGAAGTGATGCCAACATGTGCACACTACATATGCCATCCTGGGAAAATATATCTTAGATATATGAAATAATAATTATCTACAAGAAAATAGATAATTATAGACTAACTGATGAGACCCACACACTTGCTAATCCTTGAAGTTTGAGGTACACAAATATTTGTTTAGTATCAGCAATGGCAAGAGCCCAGTAAGTGAGATTCTCCAGGGCTCAGCTTTCAACAAACAGAAGAATGAGAGAATGGAGGAGAGGAGAGGAGATATTCACTCTCATGGAGAGAGTATGGGCAAGGGCCAACTCCTCATTTCCATACTTCATAGTAGCTCTTTATTTTTATTTGAGTGGCAGGCTCAGCCTATGACTGGGTGGCTGGTTATGCAATATGACCACTTGCAATGAGTGGGCAAGCCAGGACTGGCTTCCACTCGAGGTATAGCTTTTTTTATTTTTTTATTTTTACGTCTTGGCCTATTGCGCCGGTAGGCTTCTTCCCAGTGGGTCCTGATGGTCGGCCCAGCCCGTTCTGGTGCAGGCGAGTGTTTATAGTGGCGCCATCTTGCATTGGCTCATGCTGCCCTCCCGGAGCTCATCTTTAATCCTAGAATCTAGAGTCCGGGTTGATAGGTGGTCTTCTGGACAGCATGTGGGTAGTTTTAAGCCATTCAGCAGCGGCTGAAAAATCCCAGCTTGGTGGCACCGGTCAGGGATTGAACTCGCGTCTTGCTATCTGTTCAGCCACTGCCTAACCCTTTGCTGTAAGTGGATAGTGTAATTGTAACTTGGAAGGCCACATTGAGTCATGCTGATCTGGAAATGGAATGGGCTAGGTGGAAGGTGGGAGGAGCAGGCCAGGCACTTCGCAAGCTGGGGGGACATTCAGCCGAGGAGAACAAGCGCCACCACTGCCCCTGAGCTTATACTTTATTTCTAATTTTATGATTCTATGTTTAGAGATGCAAATGCTTACTGTTAGTTTCCTTCAGTGTTCATAACAGTAACATGTTGTACAGGTTTGTAGCCTAGAAGCAATAAGCTCTAACATATAGCCTTGATGAGGCATAGGAGCTGTTCAACAGGAACACTGAGAAACTGTCCAAAGGGCAGTTGCATGTTAAATTGTAGATGTAGTTGTAAATTATGGATTATGGAGTCATAAAATATACAAATATTGGTTCTGACTAAGCAAAAAAGGAGTTGACTGAAGTGGAGAAGGAAAAATAAGGGTCCTGGAACCAAACTACATTTAAAGCATGTTATAATGGGTTACATAACAAAATTTCAAAAATGAACAGCAATTTTCAGGAACAAAACCCATTCATAGCCTGTATTACAATCTCAATTTTCCAAGTACATGATG
This sequence comes from Eriocheir sinensis, assembly GCF_024679095.1. NCBI lineage: Eukaryota > Metazoa > Arthropoda > Malacostraca > Decapoda > Varunidae > Eriocheir > Eriocheir sinensis. The sequence continues at coordinate 6,817,502 of NC_066543.1, forward strand.
TAAACTAGACTCATAGCACTCGAAGAGTGCACGCCTCCACCAAAGATCGTCCTGAAAATTGGTATGGGCATCAACTGTGATCCTATGCATCGTATGGAAGCATTTGTTTCAAAATTTGATGAAATTCTATTTTTTTGGAAAGTTTGACCTTGGGCAAACTTTCCGAAGTTAAGGCCAAAGATCAAGGTCAAGGCCATGCAAGGTGCATCATATGGAAGCATTTGTTTCGAAATTTGATGAAATTCTTATTTTTGGGGGGAAACTTTGACCTTGGGCGAACTTTTTGAGGTCAAAGGTCAAAGTATGAACCAAGTCTGAAGTCTCCACGATGAGGAGAACCGAAGTTATAGTCAATCTGATGTTTTTTGCGACCTTGACCTTTGACATAAAAAATTTAATGGGTTCTATTCTGGATGGATACGCATCATATGGAAGCATTTGTTTCAAAATTTGATGAAATTCTATTTTTTTTTTTGGAAACTTTGACCTTGGGAAAACTTTTTGAGGTCAAGGTCAAGGCCATGCAAGGTGCATCTTTCCATGAGCTAAAATATGAACCAAGTCTGAAGTTTCTACGATGAAAAGAACCGAAGTTATGGCCAATCTGATGTTTTGTGCAACCTTAACCTTTGACATCAAAAATTTAATGGGTTCTATTCTGGAGGGACACAAAGCTTCCCTGAAAAATTGGTTGAGATATCTGCAAAATTGTGCACAGGAGACTGCTCACGAACAAACAAACAAATAAATACACATACTGACCGGACCGAAAATATAACCTCCTCCCAACTTCGTTGGCGGAGGCTTTTTTTTTTTTTTTTTTTTTACAACAATGGAGGCAGCTCAAGGGCACACAAAAAAAGAAAACAATAATAAAAAAAAAGCCCGCTACTCGCTGCTCATAAAAAAGAAGCAAAAGAGATGGCCGAAAGCAAGATCAAATACGGGAGGAGAGATATCCTGATACCCTCCTCTTGAAAGAGTTCAAGTCGTAGACAGGAGGAAATACAGATGAAGGAAGATTGTTCCAGAGTTTACCAGCATGAGGGATGAAAGAGTGAAGATGCTGGTTAACTCTTGCATAAGGGGTTTGGACAGTATAGGGATGAGCATGAGTAGAAAGTCGAGTGCAGCGGGGCCGTGGGAGGGGGGGAGGCATGCAGTTAGCAAGTTCAGAAGAGCAGTCAGCGTGGAAATATCGATAGAAGATAGAAAGAGAGGCAACACTGCAGCGGAATTTAAGAGGTAGAAGACTATCAGTATGAGGAGGAGAGCTGATGAGACGAAGAGCCTTAGCCTCCACTCTGTCCAGAAGAGCTGTGTGAGTGGAGCCCCCCCTCACATGAGATGCATACTCCATACGAGGGCGGACAAGGCCCCTGTATATGGGCAGCAACTGTGCAGGGGAGAAGAACTGGCGGAGACGGTACAGAACGCCCAGCCTCGAGGAAGCTGATTTAGTAAGAAATGAGATATGAAGTTTCCAGTTGAGATTTTGAGTTAAGGACAGACCGAGGATGTTTAGTGTTGAGGAAGGTGATAGCTGGGTGTTGTCAAAGAATAGGGGATAGTTGTTTGGAAGATTGTGTCGAGTGGATAGGTGGAGAAACTGTGTTTTTGAGGCGTTGAAGGACACCAGGTTCTTCTTGCCCCAATCGGAAATAATAGTAAGGTCCGAGGCTAAGCGTTCTGCAGCCTCCAGCCTTGAGTCGTTAAGTTCCTGTAGGGTGGGTCTTCTATTAAAAGAAGTTGAGTAATGCAGAGTGGAATCATCGGCGTAGGAATGGATAGGACAGTTCGTTTTGGAAAGAAGATCATCAATGAACAACAGAAAAAGAGTGGGAGATAGGACAGAACCCTGTGGGACACCACTGTTAATAAAAATAGTATATGAAAACTGCCATTAGTAAGGAATCTACACTGACCTGTTGAAATGTGCAGATCCTGTGAAGTACATGAGAGCTGTAGCACGTTCCTCAAAGGGCACAACAATCACATCAAGTCGCCTGTGCTGTGCCACAAAAATCAAGCTGCATTGGGTTGGCAGTGTATTCATGACAATCTATTTCACACACCCTAAATATATCATTTATCTGAGTGTAATATGTTTCTTGTGTAGATTGACAAAACTGTTTGCTATATTGCTTACTTATCGATACTTATGCTGATTTCAAAGAGTCCTAATGGTTTGAAATGAGTGCAATGATTCTTCTTCTGACTGAATTATCATTTCTAGCTCCAAGAAAGTTTCTCATTTACCTTTCTACCCTCCCCTGGCAACCTGCAGACTCCAAGGTATTTTTTTTGGTTACCATTGTCCTCTTGAGTCACCAGATCATCAGTCAGGAACTCTGAAATGAATAATCTGAAGTCAGAGGGATGAAAGAACTCTTACAGCAACTGAGGAAAGCCACTTTGACAAGGCTTTTCACACTCTGCTTACAGTGAAACTGCTAAGATTATTAAACATATTTCAACAAAAGATCTTCCCAGCAGGAATTACACCACTCAAGTCTAAATGCTACAAAATGCCTAACCTCTGAACTTCCTATTATTTTTTAATGGAGCAGAAGGAACTTGGTGTCCTTCAATGCCTCAAAAACTCAATTCCTCCACCTGACAACTAGACACAGTCTTCTACACATCTATCCCCTATTCTTTGATAACACTCAGCTGTCCCCTGCTATCATTACACATTTTTGGTCTACCCTTAACTTATAGTTTTAACTGGAAACTTTATATCTCATCTCTTGATAAATCAGCTTCATCCCCATTAGGCATTCTGTTTTGTCTCCACCAGCTCTTTGCACCCTCCTAGATCCTAACCATATACAAGTGCCCTGTCTGCCCCTGTATGGAGTATGCATCTCATGTGTGGAGGTTCTACCCACACAGCTCTTTTGGAAAACGTAGTCAAAGGCTTTTTGCCTCATCAGCTCCCCTCCTCTAACTGACTTCTTCAATTATACTTCTTAAACTGTGACAATGTTACCTCTTTATCTTATATTGATATTTTCATACTTATGCTCCTTTGAACTTGCTGACTGCATGCTTCCACACCTTCCATGGCCTTGCTGTACATGACTTTCTACTCTAGATCATCTCAATACAGATCCCTTATACAAGAGTTGACCAGCATCTTCATCCTTTCATTCCTTTAGCCAGTAAACTCTGGAACAGCCTACCTTTGTTTATATTTCCTTTCTCTTATGACTTGAATGCTTTCAAAAGGTCTCAAGACGCCAAATCTGACCCTTTCCTTTGACTAGTCTCACTGTCCTCTGTTAAAGGGAGCAGTGCTATAGCAGAGTTTTTTTGCCTTATGCTTCCAACTGCATTGTCCAAATACACTTTGGGTATAAAAGTCTGATTCAGCTGTAGCATCTCACACCTAGTCTGCTATACAGCCCATTCATTTAAATGGTATATTTCCAATAAACAATTAAAGGTAATATAATCTTATGATTTACAATGGTCTTCTAGGACTTGCCAGCCTTTCCTAATGTTTTGGAGGGTATGGTTGCTCTCACATAGCAACTCGGTGAATAAGTTGTTGTGGTTATGAAATCCACTGTAATCTTTCAAAACTATGCTAGTGAAGAATCAAGTGAAGTGATATATTTATAATAGGGATGATGAGAACTATTTTGAATTTGTTACATTCACTTGTAAAAAATTAAAAAAAGCATTGTCATATGGCTCCCTTGACCAAATGAATCTACATGAATTCCAACCACTTGCCTGTCTCCCTAAGGCGTGCCAGCAGTGGCTTAAAGATGAGCTCATGTGAATGGCCGTCTGGGTGGGTGATGAGAACATCCACATCACCACACGTTGGCTTCCCTCTTCGGTATGACCCACACACCATCACCTCTGCATCTTTTGCAATGCACAGGGTTGCCTCCCGTACCTATTGGGAATGGAATTTTTAGGTTGTTGATGCAATAACCTGATGAGTTGCCAACTGATATGACCAGAGATAGATATGAAACCGAAAAGTTACTCATTTTATCAATTCACTGATTCAGTTCTCATGTTGTTTCAGTAACTTTTTTATAATCCTTAATTTTTAGACAATTTTTATACATTTCATATGCTGCCCTGCTTTTATCATGAAGGAGTGGCTTTGAGTCCCAACAGTTCAGCGGTGTACATGAAAAAGTACGACTGAATGATCACAGCCACATCATTCAAACATCAATGACTAATAATGTAAAATTTGATAAAAAGGTCAGCAATTACAATAGTACTAACATAGTTCTCAATCTCGACCACTTCTGAACGTGGTATCCTGGAGTTGATGTCATCATAGAGTTTGAGGCCAATCTGTTGGTGGCGGGTAAGTGTTGCCTTCGTCCTGAGGTCCTCCAGGGTTCGATGCCCCTAAGAAAGAAAAGTCACCACCTACTTTATCTTAAAAGACAAATATGCTAGAGCAATAATTACACTATAGTACCCTGACTTGATGTGCAGAGAAGGAAATATACATTGGATCCGCTCTCTGCAGCTTTGCCATTCGTGGGGTTATTTATTCATGGATTTCGAGAAGGAAATTAATTTACAATTTCACTGGAAGATATCTCAATGCTTTTTACACTAATGAAGCTGTTGCTAGCAGTTCATAGAGCTTCATAGCATAAAGTGCATGCAATAAGTACTGTCTCATATGGCTATGCTGTGCACCACAGGAAACAAGAATGCTACAGTATTTGTGAATATATCTCCTGCTCTATCCTCTGTGTTTTGTGGTTGGCTCATGACGGGCAGCAGTAGGAATGACTCATGCAGCATCTCTCGCCACCTGCTCCTGTGCGGCTTGTGCAATACACCTGACCCTCAATCTCCCACACTAATAAGGGGGAGCACCTCTCCAGGACCCACAAAAGTCCTGGTATTGGAAATCCCCACAGTCCGGGAGCCACAGCCCATTCCCAGATGTTTACCATAATTGGTCTGGTAATCCCCAATATTCAACACCTGTCCTAGGTTATTACCACACTTTGTGCTGCACATTTCAGCAGCTAATCTAGATTAACTAAAACAAGTTATTTGAAGACTTGCATCATGTGTCAACAAAGAACACATTGTTGCGGCAGTCGTGAAGTATCCACCATTTTCTCTTTCAACTTTAAGTGGTTAAGCATATCATAGTGTGCAAATTATGTAATAATGAATGCTTCTTTGTATAAAAATCAGGTAAAAAAAAAAATGAAATATGTAATAAAAACTGGATCAAAACTACAAGCAACTGCTCAGCTGATGCACGTACACAAATGACGATGCAGTGTTTGCCATTTTCTTTTCAACTCTCCGAGTGGTTAAAAATATCATATTATCTGATGTATGACCAGACTTTTATTTAGATACCTGAACTTGGTCAGGCATTGGTTTGGTAACTGGCAGACAGAGCCAGGCCCCAGATATTTGGCCCAGACTTCTATTTTGGTTCCCAGACTTAACCAGACCCTAGATTTTGTCTAGGAAATCCAATATCCGGGAAACTGAGAGTAGAGTGTACTATATTTATGTATGCACTTTTTTTCAGGAAGTTTTACTCCATAACTACCCACCCCTTAAAATCCATTAACTAGTCTCACAGAGGGTCTGTAAGTAATGAGAACTTGAACTGAAAAAATTATGATTTTGGGACCCTTCCAATTATTTAGGGTAAATGACATGTTTAAGTTAATTTAATACTGATATCTTCTTATAATCTTCTTATAAAATTTACTTTGCTATTTTTGTACTGTTATTATGTTTACATAGTCTTGGTGTAGGCAACATGTATTTTTAGTTAGCTTAAAATGGCAGATGTTGGACTATATACCCATTATAACATGGGTTTCTATGGAACCTAATATGAAAGTTTCTTATATGCAAGGGTTTTTATTTATCATATTCTTACAAACTAAGCTACCCTACTGTATTTGATAAATTAGACATTATACAACATATAGTAATAGTTATTACAGCCAATCTGAGCAAAAAAAGAAACTTGACAGACACCCTTACTCACCTGGTGGTACCACATCTGTGCAGTGGTGGGTCCTGCCCCCCAAACCCCCAGGAAGAGGCTCAGGGTCTTGGCTTCCTCCCCCTCACACACTTCAGCCACCTTCCTAAGTCTCCCACTCTCTAGGATCTCGGCAATCTTGTCTGCCAGGCGACCCCCTATGCCAGGAATGGCCAGTGCCTCCTGCAAGTTTGGAGTTGTCAGTGCCTTTGAGCCTCTCAGAGTATCTTATTGTTTATAACTTAAACAATCCCACACCTCCTACAAGTGTGGTGGTTAAGTTGTTTAAATACTCACATCATCTTGATTATGATGCAGGTTTTGAAATGTCACTTTCAGAAACACAGATGGTGACAAAGGGCACATGGTGAACCTCCTGGCAAGTCACAAAATTTAATGTACATTCTCGGTACCAAAATTATAAAGGTGATTTTGAGAAACAGGCATCAGAAGCACAAAGTACCGTATATATATATATATATATATATATATATATATATATATATATATATATATATATATATATATATATATATATATATATATATATATATATATATATATATATATATATATATATATATATATATATATATATATACAGTATATATATATATATATATACCAAAGAAGCAGGAAGGAGCTTCCATGAAAAGTACTTTGGGAATGCTTTCATGCAAATGTGAAGTACTGATGTGGAATGAACAGAAAATTAAAAGATGAGAACAATATAAATTAATGTATTAGCCCTCATTTTAATTAACACAATGGGACAAGTGCTGTTTAATTTCTGTAGACAGTAACTTGGAAATAGTCTACATCAATTATGAAAAAACAAAAACAAAAAACATTTCATCCACATGATACTTTAACATTTCAGTGCATTCATATTCTAGCCTGAAGGTGAGTGCATGTGCAAAACACCTCAACTGGTTGTACAGTATTGAATAAGTGTTATTATTAGCAATTAACTTCATAAGCAACAAATCATATAACTCCATATCTACTCAGAGTCAACACTGAACCAAGTATCTTTTGGAGGTAGTCCTTAGCTTGCTGAAAACAACTCAAGTACTGTCTCTATGCAAACAAGATAGTGTCCTCATCCTTCGTCACAAAAGTATATCTTTCCTTGTTCATTTTTCAAGCTGCAGATCAATTGAGATTTTGTCTTCTAGTTGGTTCAGTATGCCTTTATAGTAAATGCTCATGGATATCATATACATGTGCTGCCCATTTATGTATGAAGATATTGTGTTGGATTAATGGAGGATAACAATTCATTCAAATTTAGGAAGTGCAAAAGAGACTGAAACCTACTGAAAACTCAAGATATTTAATTTGTCCATATTAGTATGAAAGATGTGGATACTGTATTATGGAGTAGATATAATAGCTGACACACATATGTTGACTTCATGCATGAAATCACTGTACCACTTTGTGACAGTTACAGAAAAAGCTGATATAGAAGAACTTCGCAATGGCAGGATGGAAAATGAAGGGAAAAAAAAGACATTGTGACCCCAAATTACTTATTTCAATTTGCAAAATGTCAATTTTTGTGATAACTGGTAAATTAAAAATGTTGTGTGACCATTTCTGAAGACAATTCTTCTTCCCTAATAGTGAGGAGGGTGATAATGTTTTTGCCAATGTCTGCCTATTTGCCTGTATCCATTACTAAAATCTTAAAAATAGAAGCTGGCTAGTAGATGGTATTCAGCCATCCCCATATGGTGTTGCCCCAACCTCTTGCATATCACTCTTTCATAATAGAATATCAAGAGATCTTATAACCAAATAGAGCTGTTTTTTGTCTTCTAATACAGTGCTGTCCAAACTTTTTATTACATTCTCCTATGGCTGACTAAATTCAATTATATATCATATTTGCATTACATTACATTATATTTCTCTCTTTTCCTTCATAGAACATCTGTGTGTGTGTGTGTGTCTTCTAATAGATAATTAGATCATTTTGAAGGCAACATCATTTTGCCTGTCTTTTGCTATTTCAATCTCATCACCCATGCACTGTACCTCTCTGGATGTGATCTCCTTGTCATAGTTACGGATGGCTGCAATGGCCCGCTGGTAGCCCACGGCCCGCCACGTGTCATTAGTGCTCTTATAGGTGTTGGCAAGCTTCTCCAACTCCAAAGTGATGTGAGCATTTAGGTTCACAGGTTTGCTGCTGGATGGCCGGGCACAAGCAAACTTTTCCTGAGAAAAAGGAAGGAAAGCAGTGCCACCAACACTAACCAGTATTTAAGGAAAAAAGAATATGCCAGTGGCTAGTTATTCAGTAGTTCTACCCAAGACAGCTTCTGTAATCTAATTTCCATTTCCTTCCCAACCTGTAGCATCTAAAATCCTCCTGAATCCAACCATCCATACCATCAGTGCTTAACCTGTTTGGATGAGTGGATCACAAAGATGAACAAATGTGTAATGAGAGCCACACACTTTCGATACATGAACAAGAACTGTAATAAGATACACATCATTATAATAATTACTTGAAAACTATAAGTACTACACTGGAAGCTTGTAAAAGTAATTAATAATTACCTATGTAATGTATGTATGTAGGTGTATAGGAAACTAACTTGACAAGGTCCTAGCCCTCTTTTTGGTTCTACCTTGTCAGATGTAGGTAGTATTAAAGTGTATGATAAGAAGTTTTGGAAGGGCTGAAAAGATATGCCAGTTGGTATTATGCTTCCCTCCATTGAGCTCCTGATCATAGATGAGCTAGCACATTCATAAAAATAATCATATACCATTTCAGCAACTAATGATGCAATACAATGACCACTGTGAGGCCATGACATAAATGTTGCTACTACATAACTATAATCAAGTGTTTAGATCTTCAGTTATGTAAGTAACTGTGTATATTCTGATCTCAGCTTTTCAGGATTCTAAGTACAGTAAAAAGGATATTATATATATTAAAAGTTTCTGGCATCTTAGGGTGGCCGAGGTGATGCGCCCCCCAGTGTATGCCCCCATTGACTGATTGACTGAAAAGTTTCTCAAGGAAAAGAGAAGGCTAAGGTATAGATAAATAAATTAGCCTAGCTTACATACCTGCAGATTCTTGGGGAATGGCCTTATCAATGATCTTGAGATGTCTCGATCAGCTGATCCTGAGTCCTCAGTGCATGTCACAAGCTTGCTGACTTGTGCTTCACCAACAATCTTGCTTAGTGGTTCCTTTTGATATTCTGTTATTCCGTCTTCCCTGCTGTACAAGGCAAAGGACTGGCTTTCTGTTGCATTCCTGGTCTGGTCATTGGAGGTGAGCTGAGTGGTGACCCTGACTGATAAATCAGGTGTTAAGGCTGTGTCCTGAGCTTCATGTTCTACATTTGCATCTGAGCTACCTACAGTTCCTTGTGACTGAAACTCTGTTTTTTTCCATAGAGTTCTGTGGGTCTCTTCCATCTGTGTTTTGCCAATATCCCCAGTTTGAGTCCTGTTAGGCACTTCTGTGCATGTTTTGTCTGTATTTTTGTTTTGTATCCACCCAGCTTCCTTTACTCCCTCCTCTAATGTCCATGTTTCTGTTGGGTTCACAGACATAATTAAGTGGTCTTCTATCCTAGCCTTGCCCTTGCTCTTTACACACTCTACCAGCCATGAGCACCTGAGGAAGATGCTGTTTGGGAGCTGTGATATGTCAACAAGACGCTTGACCTTCTCCTCATCCACAGACTCCTCAAACACAACATGTAATGTAGCCTCTGAGACCTCTGGCAGGGTTGGCACAAGCTGTCCACCATACTGTTTGATGTGGTTCTCAAAGATCTTGAGGCGCATTGATCCAAAGCACGCTGGGTGGACATGACACTGCAGACCCTGAAGGAATTGTGGCAGTGATGACTGGGCTGCCTCACAACTTCCTTGGGTCTTCTTGACACATCCTTGATTCCTTTTTCTCTTCATGGCTGCCCAGGAATTATGTTCAAGACCAACTGTTTAATTATAATAGGTTAAGTCAGGATTATTCACAAATGGGTGCACTCAGTTCTGTGTGTTTGGGCATGTGAACTTGTGGCTGATATGAATTTCCAACCCTGGGGCACTAGGGCAATTGCTAACAAGACTTTCATAGGCATACAAACCACACAGACCCTATGCCAAAGTAGTGGTTTATATATATCAAATGAGGCACAGTGTTTACCCCAGTATTGTTAGCTTTCCCACAGTCTCAATGGGCCCCCAGCCAATTTTGGTTGCGAGGGGTGAGTATGGGCAAACACTAGAATAATACCATCACTTCTAACTCTTTCAAGGAGCATCTACACATAGATTCAGCAACAGTGCCTGGTTAGCCCAAAACACTAGATTATTCCAGGATCAAAAGTAACTAAATCATAAAGGTACAGAATGCCAGAGAAATAAAGCTGCCAGGTCCAAAATGTAAATCTAAATGTAGTGCTGGTTCTAGTGATGATTGGCAGATTACCTTTGGAACAGCTCTGCCTTAGCTTTTCAGGATATGTATTTTGCATTAATAGATGAGTGTGCATGCAATGTACATTTCCTTAAAAGTCTTTCTCTTATTTTCCACACACCATGCAGAATTTATTCCTTATTTTCTATATTGCCCTCAGTGAAAAGTTCACATAGTTATGAATGTATCTTTCCTGTAGGACTATTGCAGATCAAAAGATTTTCTCCTTTCCTCTTGGTATGCAAAAGGAAATGCTCCAGTGTTTCACTCCCTGCATGGCATATCTTGCATGAAGTGTCTTGATTTGTGTGTCTTTTCCTGTCATGGAGTGGTAGACAATTTGCTCTGGCTTTGAACATTATTATTGAGGATGATCTATTGTCATAAATCTTAGCTTCCTTAATTTCTTCTTTCCAATGTTGTACATGTGCAGACTGGATATATTTTCAATGTCTTCTTTCCAATTTGTTAGTGTGCCAGTCCAGTGCTGTTAAATCAACCTATACAATGCCTCTCTTGAACTACTTCACATACTGTTGTTGTTGCATTTGCTGTTTCTTTTTAGTTTTTTCCTGCATTTTACTGGGTACAGTATTTATCAATTTTGAGATCACACACACTATGAACAGCAGAGATCCACCTTAGCCGCAGTTCACATTTTTTGAGCAATAAAATCAGATTTACATTTTATAATACACACAACTTAAAATGCTCAAGGTCTCCATTTTTCTCTTAAATAAACCATCGCCGTCGCTTGAGGGGCTAACATCGGCTCCAGCAGCTCTCCCTTCTAAAGCCAGTGAGTTGCTTCTTCTTTTGACCAGTTCCACTTTGTATCGCTTCTTAGGTCCTCCTTCTCAACACTTCAATACTGCACACCATGCACTTAGTTCCTTCACAGTGCACACTTTACACTTCCAAACGAGTGGCGGGGGAGTAACCAAGGCCGAGTATCCACCTTGAATACTTGATGCTGATAAGAGAGGGCAAATTTTCCGTGGATCTTCAGTCATAAATCTCGACCACAAAGATAAGCACAATGGGGTCACTGATGCGCTATATATATATAACACGTAATATCCTTTTTGCACCGGCTCAATTACCCTCTCAACACGCGCTTAATTATGATGAACCAAGGAGAGGAGTGCAGAGGGAGTGACCAGGGGGAGTAACCACCTTTAATTCCCCGCCTAAAACTCCCTTAGGACGCTCATGATATTCCTTCTTCCACTCCCTGGCGACTGGTGGAGCTCTCGGGTATTATTCTGCCTCCTGGCGTGTACTGACGAGGCGGGGTTACGGCAATACACGGCAATAAAGGAAGACATTGACGAGCCTGACATTTCTGAAGGATCCCCCGCTGCTGATGTTGACGATGATCTTTCTTGACTTTCAACGCACTGTCAAAAGCGTCAAAAATTTTCTTGGCATGCTGTTGTGAAAAAAAGAACTGACCAGTGAAAGTGGAGTGAAAAGAAAAGTGTAATATTGAAAACCTAACAAAAGCGCATAAAAAAACAAAAGCCAGGGGAAGAAAGGAAAAGAAAAGAAGCTGAAAACACATTAACTTTGGGTGAAGTGCATAAGTGTGCACTGTGAAGTAACTAAGTGCATGGTGTGAAGTCAGAAGTGTTGAGAAGGAGGACCTAAGAAGCGATACAAAGCGTTATAGGTCAAAAGAAGAAGAAGAAGAAGAAGAATTTAATAGAAATCATCTCACATTATTCTATCTCTACAGTAAAGTAATGTGACTAAGGGCGAGGATATAAAGTAAATGATAAACGCCCACTAGCACTGCTCCAATAGAAAAAGACAAAGAGGAATGCCCCCAAAAAAGAGGTCAATTTCGTATAGACTCAAAATACCTAGTCTAAAATCCATGTACAAAGTTGTGCTACCGTTGGCAAATTACAATTATACATACATGAATATTTGGTCAATTACTGAATACATGAGCAAGACAAATATACCTGTCTGTATAACCATTTTGAATACCGCGCTACAAAGGATAAAAGTCCATAAATTAAATACCCTCATGTGCTGTTCTTGGCATATTGAACTTAATTGCGTAACTGGACGAATTTTAGATGAAGAAGAATATAAGAAAATCATTAAATACAGTCCTTGGAGCCGAGACCGAGGAGACGAGGAGAGACCAGCTGGGAGGGCGAGGCGGTGACTCACACGTTACCATGGCCGACCCTAAATACGCTGGACTGCCGGGGATTGTGAGTCTCTAGAGCACTGCTACTACTTATACTACTACTAAACCTTCCTATACTACCACTACTACTACTTCTACCACTCCTCTCCTCCCATGCTACTTCTACTGCTATATAACTACTACCATTCCTCCCCTGCTACTACTACTTCTACTACCACTCCTCCTCCTCCCCCCTACTACTACTACTACTACTGCCACTCCTCCCCTACTACTACTACTACTACTACTACTACTACTACTACTACTACTACCACTCTTCTTCCTCCTCTACCACTACTACTACCACCACCCCCACAGCCACTCTTTACTTTTTATATAGGACCGGACTTTTCCTTTTCTACACTTGCTTTTTGTTGCCCTTGAGCTGCTTCCTTTACTGTAAAAAGAAAAATAAGTAGATAAAAGCACTATATATATAATATTGCCTACTGACACTCACCTCCCGTACTGTCAAGACGGCCAGGTATTGAGGAGCAAGTAGGCGTGAAGTGTTTAAAGACTCAAGAATACTTACTTACACTCGGAGATAATGGTGATACTCCCTGCTAAGTTATGGCTGGCAGCTGTCAAGAGTCAAGACAACCATCGAGTCATTGCTGTGCCCCCCCCCCTCCCCAGGCTAAATTATATAGATTCTTGTGGTAATTATAGATGTAAGGACGCATTGCCTTGGCATCGCTTTGACTCAAGAATATTTCCTTATGTTGCGAGATGATGGTGATACTCCCTGCTAAGTAATGGCTGACAGCTGTCAAGAGTCAAGACAACCATTGAGTCATTGTTGTTTCCCCCCCCCCCCCCCAGGCTAAAAAAAATATAGATTCTTACGGTAATTATAGATGTAAGGACACATCACCTTGGCATTGCTTTGACTCAAGAATCTTTCCTTATGTTGCAAAATAATGGTGATACTCCCTGCTAAGTAATGGCTGACAGCTGTCAAGAGTCAAGACAACCATTGAGTCATTGCTGTCCCCCCCCCCCAGGCTAAATTATATAGATTCTTGCGGTAATTGTAGATGTAAGGACGCATCGCTTTGGCATCACTTTGACTCAAGAATATTTCCATATGTTGCAAGATAATGGTCATACTCCCTGCTAAGTAATGGCTGGCAGCTGTCAAACCACCCATTGAGTCAGTACTGTGTCCCGCCCCTCTAAGATAAATTATATACATTCTTGCGGTAATTGTAGATGTAAGGACGCATCGATTTGGCTCCGCTTTGACTCAAGAATATATCCTTACATTATGAAAGTAATGGCTGGCAGCTGTCAAAACACCCATTAAGTCAGTGCTGTGCCCCCCCCCCAAAAAAAAAAAGTTAAATTACATAGATTCTAGCGGTAATCATAGGTAAAAGGACACATCACTTTAACATTTGTCTCTAGAAAAGACTAAGGAAACTAAATAAAATCCCTTCTTTTTTGGTGTTAGGATGCCATTACTGTTTACCATTGGGTTGCCATATTAGGTATTATTCCAGAACTACACCCATCTCACTGCAAAGGACACCATGGTGCTTTACGAAGTACTTTGTGTATATACAACACCGTGCCGTATTGGTTTTCCGACACAAATCACTTGTTCGGGAGATATTGATTTCTTAAAATATGATCAGGGAGTTATTTCCATTTATTGCATTTAGACAGCAGGGCACAGGTCAGGTTAGGTAAGGATATATTTATATAGTTAAGTTAGGTCATGTCAGGCCAAGTTAGGTTATAGGTTCTCACCCACCACTGGAATTTTACCCTATAATAGTGGGGTAAGGTTACTTTTTGGTGGGCTTAGGTTAGTACCTCTTGAATTACATTAGACCGTCTATTTTTTTACGAAGAATTATACCACATTCCTTTGTGCTAGTCAGTCAAACCTAGTAAGCTTAGGGAATATAGACCTAACAGCCTAAACACCCAGTCTTACTGACCAGAAGTGTTGAGTATTACATGCAATATATGTATCTGAGGTATAGATCTAGTATAGCTAGTGTACCGCCTGATTTGTGGGTTTGGAGTGTCAGTGACAAGACTGTCTCCTTAACATGTCGTCATATTTTTCTGACTTGCCAGTGAGGAGGGTGGCTAGACCCCAACTGGAATATAAGCAAGACCTGTTGTAGGGTGGATGAGTCCCTCTGTGAACCAGTGATCATCTGACATTGATTGCTTGGAAAGTTAATGATAAAACCACAACCTCATGCTGTTTGTGTGTGTCTGTCTAATCATGAAACTTAACCCCTTCAACATGAGGACATGTATACTGCGTCCTTGCGTGCCCCGTACCATATCCGAGGACGCGCATACTGCGTCCAGGCTCGCTTTAGCCAATATACGAGTAATTTTATCTCTATATTTATGCTTATGTCTCAAAATTATCAATTAATATATGTTTCTTTATGTGCACCATTTAATTCTGCATGTTTTCATATATATTACATGATGATTATGTTGAGTTTATGGCTGAAAACTTGTTATATTCAATAGCGACATTTGAAATTTGGCGCACGCGGCGATCCCGGATATGGTGTGAGGCGCTGTTTTGGCCTGGCCGTAGTGAAGGGGTTAAGTATGTAATCAATATGTCCACACCTCATACAAATACCATCCTTTGCCCATCTCCCACCACAGGTGTATGACCAGCCAGATGTGTATGAGACATGTGACCTGCCAGAGAGTGAGCAGGACTTGCCTCCATCTGAACTAGGGGAGACAGGTGGTGCAGTGGAGGTGCTACACATCTCTGCAGGTGATGCTCACCAACGCTTCAAGGGAAAGGTAGGGACAAGGCTAATGTACTTCTTTCTCTCTTCACATTGTACTCTGTCTCCTCTGCCTAGTATTTTTCCTCCTCCTCCTACTCTTCCTTCTCTTCTATCTCTTCTTTCAGTTTAGTCAGAGATGTTTACCATTATTTCATAACTTAAATGGAAAATTAGCTACCAAGATTGGTAATCAATAATATAGCAGTATTAGGCAATTATATATTGTTGACCATTGTGCCATTACAACTGTTGCTTGTTTATCTTTTTTTAGTTTTATCAGACTTGAGGATACTGAATACAAGTAGCTACTAATGTAGGATGCTCTAACTCCTTATCACAGGTACTTGTGTTTTATATTATTGTTCCTGTATAAATTTCCAAGCCATAAGATTTATCTTCAATATCTTGTTTACATTGATTTGTTAGGATGTATCTTCATGGCCTAGGATGCCAGCATACCACATTCATACTCCATCATTCTCTCCACAGGTCCTTGATGCCTCTCACGTAGATTTCTCAGACAGACTCACAAATTCACGACGCAAAGGTTATGATGCAAGGTTAGAAATTTGATTTGTTCCATAATATAGTCACCAATATATATGTTGTTTCAAAATTATTTTTGAAAAATTTGAAAGCAAAAGTTGGTTAATTAGCAGACTTGCCTCACTGAATCTTTATCATGGGTGGTGTCATGTAGACCTTGATGCATTATTATTTGTGACTTGACATTTCCTAATTAGAATAACATCACTGAATGTACCTTGATTCTAAATATATAAAACACATTGAACAATTCCAAATATAAAATATTGAAATCGATAAGGAATATTGACTGTAAAAATTATCTTTAGAGAAAAAGAAAACATCTTGGGTGTGGATCTAGTGGGTGCTTGTACATATTAGCTGATGGTTCTAACATGGCATTTAGAACCTTTTTTTGTCTTTCTCTGTATTTCCTTTGTATATTATTTGGCAATCACATATCCCAGTCTTTTCCTTCTTGATTTGTTCTATTGACATTCAGGATATTTAGCCCCAGCATCAACACACTCTTGTATTGTTTTCCTCTTTCAAGATTGTTTTCTGATCCTTGTATTTTTTCTCCTGCAGACGTATTGAGTGGGAGGTGGCTGGTGAGGGGGCAGAAGAGACAGTAATCCAGAAATACCAGCGACTGCAGTGTGAGGTGAACCAGCTGTTGGAGGAAGTCCAGGGCATCAAGGTATGCTGGCACTACCATAGCCAAAGTTCCTCTACTCAAATCATCATTTTATGCTACCTTGTTTTGTTAAAAGACTTTTCTAGCACTTTGATGGGAAAATCCTGTTGTGAGAATTGCTGTTACTGCTTTCACATTCAGCTTATAACTTTTCAAATGGCCCCAGGGTACAGTACCATGTGGGGAAGGTGTGGCATCTTCTGTGGAGCTTGGTGAGCAGGTGGAGGGTCTTCACCGCACACTGGTTGATCTGAAACTGGAGGACACCCTAGGAGCAGAGGTAGTGGCTTCAATCTCTCAGCCACAGCTTGCTCTCCAGAAGTGAGTGTTGTTGAAAGTTTGGTTCAGTAGAATATTGATTTAATGAGATTTAATGTAAGAGTATCAATTGAACATGAAACCTTGAATAAGGGATATTGAATCTTTGAGAATCTTTTTTCTATTTAGCACACATCAAATTTGCCATGTAATAATGAACCACTCCATGTGACAGTGATGCAAGTCAGTCAAACAAAATACCTTAAAAAAAAGCAGAAGAAAGTAAAAATGCAATAACATTTGGAGTGACAGGAGTGTAGCAGGTAGAGACCGAGTCCCTCCTTGCTCCTGATAGGATGAAAGTGAGAGCATCATGACCATCAAGCATTAGCTTCTTGGTTATGGAGTTCCTAGGGGCCCCTGATTGCTTGAGAGTGTGAGCAGCAAAAGTACTGACTGGCTGCATCAGCCTCTTGGTGACTGAGTCTCTTTTGGCTCTGGATTGACTGAGCGAGATCATTGTGACTGATAATGTGTAATTTACTAGGGACTCATAATGCAGTGGACTCATGACTGCCAGCCAGTCCATGAATACGGTACTGTACAATTGTAAGGCTGATAATAGTACAGTATGGTATTATAGCACATTTTTTTTTTTAGTACGGTTTAGTATGGAGGTACAAATGATTTTTTCATACCTTTTATGTACCAAGCCACACTTGCTTCAGGCTAAGTGTGAACCTGCCTTGGCTTCTACCCAGACCTGAGGGGAAGTCATTAGGGTAGCAACCCTTGGTAACCACAGTTAACCTACCTATCTTGATCTGAACCCCAACTTCAGAGGCTAAGTGAGGTTAGGAAAGTGTGTCTCCATCTGAGCCCTCCCAAGGAACTCCATGTGATACGATATCAGGTACAAAATTACAGTGGGATATTTTATCATGCTAGTAAGGTACAAAGGTAATTTATAGGTATGGTACAGCTATGGTACTGAATTTTTCTTTGGGACAAATTACAATAAAGGAATGGTAATGTACTGTACTGTGTGCTCTGTTGTCAGCCACTACCCTCCCAGAGAGAGCTTTGGAGCTTGTTTAACTGACCTATGGGTATTATGATATTTCTCAACATTTGGCTAAAAAATACACACATTATGTAGTTACCACAGCATGGCAGATGTCACTCTCTAAAAGTGATGTAGGGACACACGATATTTGTATCTAGGTAATCTTAATGATTCTTTTTCTTTATTTTCAAGGAAACTCATCAACTTGTTAGAGAGCTTCAAGCAGATTGGCCTTGTGTCAGAAAAGAAACAGAGTGGCAGCAAGAAGGAGGTTAAGGAAAGCAACATAAGTGGCAGTGGTGGTAATGGAATGGTGTATGAGCTATACTATGCCCCAGAACATGCTCGTCTCAACCAGCTAGCCAGCGTGGCAGAGCTAGAGAAGAAGATTGATCGCATTGAAACTCTTGTTGGAAACAATCCAGACAAACTTGTAAGGGCAGCTACTTTTATTTTTATTATTACCTGTCTTTGTAAAGAAACATTTCTTTTCAATATTTATCTTAATTCTGCTTCCTCTTTAACGTTAACTTGCATTTGTGGGAAAGGACAAGCTTTGCAGGTAAATTTACACTTTTAAGGAGGGAGAGCATTTATAAGAGTTCAGATATATAAGTGACAAGTAAGAACTGTTCTTTGCAATATTTAGAAAGTTGATATATGCAGTTCTGCTTGGCTTCTATGTCATTAAAAATACTAAATAGCTTATATTACCCAGAGGTTTTTAGATCTACCTCAACAAATTAAAATCAATTTGCAAATTCCATAAATACAAACCAAAGCAATTATTGAACTTTCTAGACCAGTCAGAATCAGATAACCTTAAATATTAGGAAGAAAGTGCAACTCAGTGAACTCACTACATACCTAATAGCCATCTCTATTGCCTCCCTCTATTCATGTCAGAGAATTAGCTGAACAATACTAAATTATATAAAATTCCTTGAATTAGGGTAGCCACATCAGATAGCTGACCTAACCCATAAGAGGAACAAAGAGCTGATCAGTTAATCAAACCCAAATATTCCTTTCTCCCTTTCCTCTTCCATGCTTTAGTCGAGTCTGTCGGCGTGGACCAATCACCGATCAGTGCTCGGGGCTGTGCAAGTGCTGAGTGCCCGACTGGCTCTGTTGGAGCCAGCACACCTTGATCACATAGAGGGCCGCTTGCATGCCATACACACACGTATGAATTCCATCTCAGAGAAGAAGGCAGCCATTGAGGATGCTGACAAGCAGAGCAAGGTAGGATATGCTTTTTGTATTCCTGCAAACAGTTCACACAACACACACACACAAGGGTGGATGTGGCTGAGTGGTCAGCGTGTGGCTGTGGTGAGCCCATGGACCTAGGTTCAAGTCCTACCTAAACACACTGATTTTTCAAACCATCGCCAAGCGGCAGAAGATTACCCACGTGGTGCCCGGATCTTCAATCAACCCTAACTTCAGTGACTTTGTTCAAGAGGAGCACTGAGGTACAGCATGTGGGCCAAGCAAGAGTCATATATCACAGCAGCCACTATAAATAAAATTCACTGCGCCACTGACAGACTGGGGTCGCCCAAGAGGCCCCTGAAGAAAGCCTACAGGCATTATAGGCAACATGTAAAACACACACACATACACACACACACACACACTTACATTGTGTGATATGTTGATATTAATCAAATTTGAGCTTCAGTATTTTTGTGCTATCATGTTTCTTTGAACTTGAAACCTGTTTTGGTGTCACACAAACCTCATACTATTTTTTTTCCTTGGATGTGATATTTTTGTGATATTTCCACTTATGTGTTTTAAATAATATTCAAATGTGAAAAAAGTTGTCTTACCTATAAAAGAATCCTCATGTGATTTTCTAATTTGGTTTCCATTCCAGGTGTCAGAACTGTATGAACTGGTGAAGAAAACAGAAACACTGTGTTCTGCCCTGCCTGAAGTTGTGAATCGACTAGTATCCTTAGAAGCTCTCCATGACCAAGGTACACCACCCTTATGACTTGTGTTACTTAAGAGTGTTTGATTACAATGATCTGTATGTTATGGGAAAGGTACAAGGCCTACAAAAAGGTGGTAGGGAGTCAGCATATAAAAAAATAGTCTAAGATACAGGTTCAGCTCATGCTAAATCAGATCCATTAAAAAGACAATTCTAAATTAAAGAATGTCAAATAGTATATTTCTGTCTTACCTCTTTGTATGACACTTATTGAGCCCAACTTTCAGCTATGCAGTTCAGTGGGTCATTGAAGCAGCTTGATGTGGCCCAGACCCGCCTCAGTGCAGCCCTTCACTCCAATGCTGATTTGCTTACAAGTGTACAAGAGAAGTTCTCAAAGAACCTGGAAATAATTAATAACAACATCACCAACCTTGATGCCCGGGTGCAAGTTCTCCAGAAGTAGTGGATGCAAGGCAGTGCTTCTTATGTGTATGTATGTCCTGATTGATGGCTCCTGAGAAGCTGCCTTGTGTGCATGGGGTAAGTTGTGGTGTTTTGGTAGAAGCCTTGTAGCTCTTGTAAGTGGTCTGTGTAGAACTTTTTCCCCATTTTTAAAATCTATCATGTTTCACTCTGATATTCATATACTAAATACACTTTGGTATTTTACACTGAAATAGCACCTCAAGTATTGCTTCATGTGTACAAGTATGAGATTATAAAACAATCTGCAATTTTTTTTTTTTTTTTTTTTTTTTTTTTTTTTTTTACACCTTTGTGCACAATTTCTGTTGTCTTGCAATCACTAATTTCAAGCTGCAAAAACTCACTCTAAACAAATTATATATATATATATATATATATATATATATATATATATAGATATATATATATATATATATATATATATATATATATATATATATATATATATATATATATATATATATATATATATATATATATATATATGGGCATAAGTTTAGATTTTTATGCTTCAGTTGGACTATAGATGACAGTGAGAACTAGTAGAATGTAATTCTTAATTCAGTTCTCTGCTTCACTGCTCCATCATTCTTACGTTCACATAGGTTTTCATCTTCTCATACCATAAGTGCTTTTAATAAATAGGCATAAGCTTTAGTGTGTGTCCCATGTGATATTTATTTAAGAGAAACTTTGAATGAATGTGACAATCTAGGCTTTAGATATCTTAAAAGTTGATACTGTAAAGTAATTTATGTGGCTGAAGGCAAGAACAAATTAAAATCCATTGTAAAGTTTTTTTTTTTAAGTATTAAAAAATATAACTTGTACCATGAAAATCTTGTTTGCTAACCTTGTATTCTGCATACAAGTTGCATTAAAAATTCCTTCTTTTTACTGGAAGTAATAAGTAGTTCAACTTTCAGCATACTCCATGCCATAGATCATAACAATTTCCTAGTTCATCTCTGAGCTATTCTAGTTCTGAGGCTGATACTTGAGATTATTTCTAACAGAAAAATAATGTTGGATGTAGCCATTAACCCCACAAAAATGGTTCTTAGAAAGCTCATAATGAATTGGGTCTGGCGTGCTGATAAAGTTGGAACTAATGCCAAAGGAATGGCTTAGGTTGCAGCCACACTGAGAGTGAACAAGAGCAAGGAACTTTAATTCATTACTACCAATGGAGGTGGCTGCACTGGCTGCGAGCAGATAATGGCGAGAAAGTGAGTAGAAAGGTGAGGAAGTGAGAAGAGTAGACGGCTAACTTTTCTCGCATAAGCTCACTCGGTCAGACAGAGTGACATCACAAACTCGAATGTGTTTGTGAAAACACAGTAAAACAAAAACTAAATAAATAGTGATGAGTTGAAGTTAAAGAATCACTCTGTAATGTTTATAACACATTTTACATATAACCACCATTCGCAGCAGCTATGAAATAAGTACTAAAATAAACAATTCCATCTTATAACATGTAAGGCACTAATATATATAATATCATGTACATATGAATGTAGGAATGTATGTGTCGAAACACCAGCTCAGGATCACGCCACCGGATGTTGTTGGAAAGGTAGCTATTTATGGACCTGAGAGAGTGGCGTGATATTGAAATGGTGTTTCGACACAATTCCTACATTCATATGTACATGATATTATATACATTAGTGCTTACAAACAAAAAGCCTCCTGAACATGATGATGTATACAGAATTTTCATAAAACGCCAAATAAGCGAAGCACAGAACTATTTCTAAAAACATCTCACCTCATCCCTCGTGTGCGCTGATGAGGTAGGCATGAGGGATGTGTTGTGTTGCTAGGCTAGTGTTGCCAGGGTACATACTGCTCCTTCAGAACAAAAGTATGTTATGATTATCTGACATATTTGGCAGTACTTGAGTAGCTTTTTAAAGCCTATGTATTATATGCAAAGTCTCAGTCTTTACTGTCACATTAGTTATTGACTTGACCCTCTTCTTCATTTATCATGTTTTGTACGCATACAGCTTTTGCGGGACATTGACATGTCCCGCACTCTCTTGAGCCATAAGAACTCTTGGCACTTCATCATACTATTCTCTGGTAAAAGAGATTTCAACACACATGCCATGACGTCCAGGACATCAGCTGGTGGTCGGTCTGTTGACTATTAATAAAAAAAGGCGGGCGCGGCACCACGGGTTGTACTGCCATGACAACCCTCGCCTCTACTCACTTTTCGTGCAGCCATAGAAATTTCCCTTTGCACCCTCGCTCTCACCCACTCTCACATTCTCACTCCCAGTGCAGCTGCAGCCTTAGACAGGAAGGACTTGTATTAAGAACATAAGCCTTCATATTCTTATTTGGGTACAGCAATAGCATATTAAAATGAAATACAAACTGCAATGAACTTTTAATAATGATGAGTTACATTTAGGCAAGTATGATTCATGAATTCCACCTCATGAACCATAAAACCACTAAATAATTCAATTCCTAACATAAATAAGACTGATCATTTATCCTCAGCCTTTATAATACAACCTTCAATCAGGCATCACAATACTGAAGCACATGGTCACGGAGCACTTCCTTCTGTATTGTTAAGGCACAGAGACAAGCAAAACTCCCTTACTGTCATGATGGTACTTGGATACAACAGCATACTGATATAATGACAAACCACAACCAATGTTTTTTGTGTGAATTATCAGGTTGATATCCTCAACCATTTGGCAAAGAAAACCACTACAATTCATAGCTCTTCAGGGTGGTAAATGATAAATGGACGTCGAAGTAATGGAGCCACACACACTAGGTAGTGCTTTGCCATGATGCTTATCTCCATTTCCTTGGCCTCTGAACCTAAGTAGGGTATTCACCCCCTATTCTAAGACACAGCCACAGTATCATCCCTTACTAATTACCTTCTTATTTTTTATCCTTAGTCCTTAATTACTAACAAGCCTTGAAGAGGATAACAATTCATAAGTTTTTTTTTCTTTCTGCAGCCTTGGTCAGGGTATGAAAACAAGTGAATGAATCATCTACCCAGCAGCCAGTGTCACCATCACATTAATGATTTCTTATCTACACCTGTGTTTTAAGATTTTTTTTATTTTTTAAATAAACCAACACAAAATCTGTCACACATGAACATAAGACCCAGGCTTCCAGAATATTACACAGAATCTGCTACCAATGACAGAGGCCAGATGCTGCAGCTTCATTGCTTTTATGGCTAAATTGATCTGAGTAAACATGAAGTATACTCTTTACATGTGGAAATCATCAGGATTGTTAACATCTTGAGTGAATTGAAGGCAAACTAACACAAATATGTAATCAAATACCTGACTACAAAATTTCTTCTGAACATTGTTACCATAATACTTTACATTTAAGATCAGATTTAAGTTGGCTATGTTCCTTAATTTGTGACTATAACAAGCATTACTTAGCTTAGAACAGCACAACTTTTAAAGTATCACTCAATCAGTCAGGGCAATCTACTAAACCCATCCTGAGATCAGTTAATCAGCTATTTTGTTTATTGTGACAAGCCACCAAACTGATGCTCTGAGTGTTCAAGTTTCTGTGCAGCTTTGATGTAAACATCATTTATTCAGCACCATTACTCCACCGAGTTACTTTATAGCATTTTTTTCGTCAAAAATATATCCTTCAGAAAATTATGCACTCTGCACGTAGTGAGATTACGAGTATTGTACATATGAAGAAAAAGGTGTATGAAGTTTAGTTTTATAGGTAGAATAATAATAATTGACTACATTCTTGTTCCTTGCTGAAATACTGTGATTTTTCAGCCATCAAGACACATTAAAACAACATATTTCATTAACACACTTGAAACTGTCCTATTACCACTCTCACAACACACTCTAAGGTCCACTACAAAGAGTAGTGTTTACATCCTTCAGTTCTGAAGGATTCAATCTGAAGTGACTAGACTCATTATGCATCTTAAAATATGCTACAAAACTTGAAACACTACTAAATTAAGCTCTAATTACAAGTCTAATATACAAGCCAAAGCCTCACCTGGCTGCAGACTAATGTTACGGAAGGTTACAAAGCCTGTCTGACCATGGGAAGAAGCTAAAACTGAGCCACCAAAGTAATAATGGGAAAGGTCCTTGTTGATTACCTCATTCCCAAGGTTGGCAACCACAGCGTATTGGTTCCGGCGAGGATAAAACCTGTCCATTATCAGCAAGTCTTCCTTGGCAAATCGTACCTGTTTGAAAGATGTTAATATAAATAATTAGTTTTACCAACTTTATAAAAATAGTACACTTCAACAAAACTAATACCAGAAAAAATTTTCTTAATACAAACAACATTTAAAGAAATTATAATTCACAGTTTCTTGTTTCCCACATAGGTAGTCCAGTTCCTTTATGATAAAATAAAATAGAAACTGGGCAATACATATTCCTTGAAACATGCTTGTTTAATTTTTCATTTATTTGTCATCATTTAGTCAGTATTTATCAAAGTGTTCCAAAAGTTAATCAGTTTGAGATATTCAATAAAGGATGTTCTCAAGTGTATTCAGTGATAAAGTCAACCCATTTTTTAAATATTTTTGCAATGAACAGACAGACAAACAAACAGACAACCACAAAAAATTACTGCCTGCCTTGCTTCATTGAGGCTGGCAATATTCACACATTGTGGGTCTAAGTTAAAGTAAAAGATCTAGGCATGAGATGAAAATCTATATATATCTTATAAGAGAAAGAATATTCAAGGTTGCATATTTCACACTTCCTCGCCTTTATTTCATCAATGTTTTCTGCATTGTACTGGTTAAATGTTTTAATAAACCATTAAAAATGCATTTGAATTTTCCTAAATACTACTACATTTATCACTTGTATAGTTTAGGGGTAACGTCTACTGCTCCTGATTTTTGTTAAGGATAAAACAATATTGAGAAAAGACCATACGTCTTATCAACTCATCATCAGCCATTAGGAGTCCACTGCAGGACAAAGACCATGATCTATGCAATAAAGTTTATACCATAATTTCTTCCATGAATGTCATACTGATCAAATTATAATAATTAGAAACCTGGCTTCTACATTGAAGTAATTGCAATGGGACATTATAAGAGCCAACAAGGCAGTCATTGTAGGGCCAAGTCTCTGTGTTAAAACAAGATTGGTGTTTTAGTAAAAGTGCATCTCTCACATACCCTATAATTGTTTGTCTTGGTGGGATGGTAGTCTCCTTCGTAGTCAAAGATGCCATTGATGTATATGGGTACCTGAAGAAAAAATTACTGTTGAATATATAATTCCTTATATAGTACACCCATTCAAAACCTAAGAAAACAAATTAATCGAGTTTTGAACTATAATCATATACAGAATAACAAATAAGTAACAAAAATCAAAGAATCAATATGACAAAATACATTACAAGTACACAATAATTATCTTCCTTTCTAACCTTCTCTTGCCGAGCCATCACCATAGTGGATAACACAGAGATGGTGTAGTTCTGGTTCTCAACATTGTCATCCTCCCAGCCAGTATTAAGGGGCCTCCAGGGTTCAGTGGAGCTAAATCCAGCATGAGCATCAGTGTTCCAAGCCATGATGGATGACCAGTCATCATCCTGACCATGGGAGAGGATAATTATCACTAAAAATCTTTCATGTGAAAGATAAATAATTTCTGTCAGTCTCATGCTCATGGACAATACTTACCTGTGACATGCTAGAAGAGTCCAGTTCATCCCCATAATAGAGGGTGATGGTGCCAGGGAAGAAGAGGAGCACCAAACTACGTCCCAGTGGGTGAAGGTCAGCAAGGGCAGCCACACGTTGTCTTCCAATCCCACCCATGTGCCAGTTGATCCACGGCAGTGAGGCGTGGTTGTCCCAGGCTGTGGCGCTCCTCAGCAAATCTGGGATGACCTGTGTGGATAAGCTTTGCATGAAGCCTCTCTCCTCTTTTACTGCTCAGGGGTTGCATGTATCCTTTGGTTATAATAAATAAATGAGAAAAATATAATTGAAGAGAGAGAAAGAGAGAGAGATATCCATGACTTTTATGACAAAATTAAGTAAACTTGGTATGGAGACAGGCCAACATGAAGGTAACTGAAATCCTGTATGCCACAACTAGATGAATACACCATCCCTACCTCAGCAGGGCCTGTGAGATTGACTGAAACATCAATAAGGTCCAGTTGGTGGATGAGGTGGTCCAGGTGAGGGAAGCCATCTGCCTGCAGCTTGTCGAGCAGCTCCACCGGTGCCATCATCACCCGGTGCTCCATGCCACTACTGTACTGATCCAGGATGTTCCGCCACTCATGCAGCGCCTCAACAAGCCCAGGATCACCTGCCAGCTGTGAAGTGGCACAGAGTGATGCTGTGAACCAGGGTCGTATATAAGGAATGGGTTTAAGGGAATAAAACCCTTCGTATGAAATTTTCTTGATGTAATCATTAAGTGATCCTTAACTGCAAAAGTGAAGAGCCCACTAAAGAGAATATAGAAAAGACAAAAATACACAAGATTGTCACTGGAGAATTCAACTGACCAATAGTGAGCAGCTTGGGCTACTGTGATACCTTTTCAAGTGAGATAATACCCTGCCTAATACAGAGGACCATGTAGGGTCAATTTGGGACCAGGAGCCCCAAAACAGATCATATGACTGGATATCAATAACAATGATTGTATGTAAATACATATTATTGGACATATTAAGAACATAGAAAAATACAATACAAAAAAGGTCAATGGCATGAAACTTACTCTAGGCAGAGCATATATAAACTGAAATTAGTGAAAACTTTAACAGCCTATACATTTCAAAAACTAATTTATAGGCATTCACACTGCTAATCCTCAGTTTATTTTTTCATATATGCAAGAGCCGAATGTTGACTCATTCCCAAAAAAGTCCACTTTCTAGGTTATGACAGGGAGAAAAAAATAAAATTCATATTCCACATACCAATAGTTTTACTAATTTTCCTTTCTATTTGTTTCAAGGTCACAACAAGAGCATTTAGTCATACTATATTCCAAGTATTTAGGAGTCAATAGTAATGAAAAAGTAAGCTCTTGAAGCTTTAAAAAGAGTGAAATGGTTGCAAAATGAAAAGGTAGAAAGTAAAATGTACTTGGGTCCCTTACTCACAGCATAATAATCACAGCCATGAACAATATTCAAAGAATTTACCTCTATACTAGCTACCAATCAGCCATTCCCCTCAAAGACTGGTTAATAAGTGGAAACCAAAGTAGTTTTACAATTAATATGATTTCAGCAATCACGGCAATACATTTCTAAAAAAATTATGTTTACCACCAATAAACTGTGAGGTCAAGTCCACCATACCTCTGTGATATCAGGGAAAAAGAAGCCGTTGACACCCAAAGCCAACCAGTGCTTGAGGACTGGGTACACCCCCGCCAGGGTGATGGTGTTTTCCGCTGCAGGTGGAGAGTGTCAAAGACAGTTTATTTGTCAGAAGCCACAAGAATTGCCAGGCTATATACAGGCCCATATATACAAATGCAACAGCATGGCTGATATTAAGTATATTCAGGTGATGTTCTCCACGAAAGATACAGTAATAGTTCCAAGTTCTTTCCTTTCTTTATTAAACAAACAAACATCAATCACAGCCTGAAGGTATGGGAAAAACTAGCTGAAGCTAAGTTAAGAGAAGAGGTTACGAATGGTGAGCAGTATGGCTTCATGCCAGGAAAAGTACTAAAGATGCAATGTTTGCTTTGAAAATGTTGATGGAGAAGTATAGAAGTCAAAAGGACCTAAATTTTGTTTTTGAGGATTCAGAAGAAAAATAGGACAGTATGCCAAGAGAGGTGTGATATTGCATGAAGTCAGAAGTAGCAGAGAAGTATGAGGGTTTTTTTCTGCCCATAATACCATTAGGCTCTCTTATGGGGCCTGGTGGATGGCCCCAGTCACTGCCTCCCAGAGTTGAGGTTGAGGCAAGCAACAAGAAGTGGAGGCATGCACTAGAGAAAAGATAAATCAAAACCAGTAGGAGCATAACAAGAGAATGAGAGGGAGAACAGTAAAATAGTGAGGATTACAGTGAGTCTAAATATTTGAGGGCAACTGTCCAATAAAATGGGGAGTGCCAAAGAGAGGCAAAGAAGAGAGTGCAGGCAGGGTGGAATGGGTGAAGAAGAATCTTGGGAATGATTTGAGGTGATGGGGATAAGCAGAAATGAAAGACAGGGTTTAAATTTTAAGGAGATTGTTTAAACCTAACCTGTGGCATAAGCGAGGGGCAGGTCCATGAGGAGATACATGTCCCGTTGATGTAGGTGTGTGGCCAGCATCTTTAGGTCCTCCAGCGTCCCCAGCAGAGGATCCACGGCTGTGTAGTTTACAACAGCAGTGTGGCTGGCCAAGTAGTCTGATGCCTTAAGAATGGAGGCAAGACGCACACCACGAACACCCAGACTCTGAGGGAACAGGCTCAAGCTGTTTTTGGCTTGTCTTTTCGAAGTAGTCTGGCTATAACAGTTATCGTTATTTATATACTGGACTCTGCATTTATAAAGTTTAGTCTACTATCTAAAATACATTTATATGATATACATTCACATTCTGCCTGTGTTTAGTGCAAACAAGATTACTGAAAACACAAAGCCTCAACAGATCACAAACCCATTACAAGTCACTACCTCATTTATATATACATTCATTATCTTCTGTAGTCAATATTAAGCCTGAACTTAAATTACCCTCCACAGTTTTTCTCAACAAACCTGTATATAATCCAGCTTGGCAGTGAGGCCCGGCAAATCCCCCACCCCATCCCCGTTGGAATCATGGAAGCTTGGCACAAACACCTCGTACATGACGGATCCTTGCCACCATGCATGGTGCGGGTTACATTCAGACCCTTGAGGCATCTGGGTGGTGACAATGGAGAGAAGGAAACACTCAGAGAGGTAATAGATATATCAAGACAAACACCACTCCATAACCCCATTGATACATGACTTAAGTGACTGCATGCCCAAAAATTTTTACTCAAAAGCAATATTCTCTTCTCACTGGTTAACAAATTCACATGCAATCTATCTCATTACTTTCCAAACTCCATGACAACCCTCACCTAGGGCTATGGTAACTAGAGATAATGTCAGCCATGTCAGCCAATCCTCAGGTTTCTCTCTCTTAACTTCTTGGTTTGGTCATAACTCAAACCACTAGCATTATGACTGAACCCTACTACACTGATCATTAACTATGTCCATTTATGCCTCACTGATCCAAGCATAATTTCCACCCTGTTAGTTCTCCTGATAACAAAGATCACTAATTCCATGACTGTCTTTTCATAAATACAGATGATCATCAAATCCTACTCATTCAACCTTGTCCTAAATGCCATCCCCACCCACATTCACACTCCTCATTCTGGATGTTGCTTCTTCCTGCCGTCCAAGACATATTCATCCAGCCAGCCTCAGGTTTACCCACACCTGATCACACAACCTTTACTTGGTCAATTTGTATCCTGCCCACTACTCACCTGCACCAAAAGTCCCACACACACACACAGGAGGGCCAGCAGCACGGACAGGTTCAGGAACATGCAGGTCTGGCGTATGCGTGGCCAGTTCCAGCTCACATAAAAGGCATCCTTATACCTGGCTGAGATGTGTACATGCCCCCCTATCATACACCGGCCTAGGAACGGCTGCACACATTCAGACAAGAAAATAAAGCACACACACACACACACACACACACACACACACACAAAGAGCATGTACAAACATTCAGATGGGCAAAAGAGAAAAGAATATTATTAGAATCCTTCTTTTACCTTTATACAATACAAATAATAAGTTAGCTCCAGAAAATGGTAACTTTTGAAATTATTCTAGTTCATGTACATACTAGATGACTGGTGTTGACTAGTTAATCATTAGATGAATGGGTAACTTACACAGACCATTAATTATTCAGGCACTGAAAAAAATTTAAGCTCATTGCATCTTACACAAGGCTCTTATTTAATTTGCTATCCGAGAAAAACAATAAAAGTGGTGATGCATCTAACACTGATTTTTTATTTCCCATATTTAAGAAAACTAAGCAGAAATGAGAAAAGCATCAGTATTATAGAGAAAATTCCCATAGTAATGATCTAAAAAAAACACTACAATGGACAACTTGGGATCAGGATTTAATTAACATTTTATTCATGGAGATTTCAAGAATAAATCAGTTTCCTATAATTTAATGATGACATTAAAAAAATACTTTAAGACCAGCTACAGTCTTTGATATACTCTACTGTGGTTATTTTCTTGACCCATTTTAAAGTATCATGAATGAATTTTAGATCAATCACATTATCAGTGTCATCAATAACTCCATTTTTAGTAAAGGTAAGGTGGTGAGGGTGGATTAAAATGGCTATGTGACCATTTTGATAAGTGTTCTTAACAAAACTAATTAAAAAGGGAGTCTAGTCCCCAACTTTCCATTCCAGTAGTGTGCTTGTAGGAGCTGTGTTCCTTTTATTTGCCTCCCCGGACAAAAAATGAAGAGAATTTTTACATTTTCTTAATTCCCTCTCCATTCTTAGGACCAAGGATAAAGCTCATATACTGTGTAACACCATTACGCAATCAGTTGAATAGTTTTACTATAGAGAAAATTTATAAATTTAAATCCCAAGTTGGTATCCTGGAAATTCATCAAACTAGATTTAGACAAACATAAAGAAGCACAGACAGGTAAAGTGAACCGATGAATTTTAAAAAAAGCCAATATCTGTATTGCCTGTCATATGAGATAAGAGACCTAAAGACAACAGTAGAACAATAAATATACTATACCTTGTGAGGAGGGGATAACCATCTGCATTTCCAGGAAACCAACACTCTGCCAGCAACTATGAATGTGAGCAAAAAAGAAAAATACATGCAAACTGAGGTTTACAAACTAGCAGACAAATACAAAAAGAGAAACACACATGCAAGGCTTGCCTGGCTCTTACTGTCAACATAACAAAGGTCATAAACCTAGAGGCATAAAATAATAAGTCATCAAAAATATGAACTTTATAAATAATCATAATTACTAATTCACTGTAGGACAAAACCCTTTTCTAATGTTTTCCACCTTTATCTAATGTTAGCGTATACTCCATCCTACTCTGACAAATGCTCTAATTTCAAGTCTCCACCTTATTCTCTGTCTCCCCTGACCTTCTTTCTTTCTTGTTTCTAGGTTGCCACTGTTACTTTGGCTGTCCAAATTTATGCAACCAATCACAGAGGATTGTATACATTTTGTGTTGGGATTGTTCATGATCATATAAGCAATCAGTCTTCTTTATACAGTGAGGGTTGCTTGTATTTATGTATCTGTATTGGGAATTTCCATGCAGAAGTTCTCTGTAATGAAATTCATGACTCCACATCAACACGCAAGACGGTATCTTCATGTCTGAGAAGTTGCGGCACGATGGGAGACAAGTTAACGTTTAATAGCTTCTTATTTTGTTTTTTATATAGTAAATTATCAAATTATTGCCTCTATAAATTCATAAGATTGATTATTACAGATATGCCTCGACTTACAATGGGCTAATTCTGTTAAACTATTTGTGGTTGAAAATATTGCTAGTTGAATCCACACCTACCAAACATCACAGCCTAGCTTAATATAGCCTACCTTAACTATACGCAAAACACTAACTACACCCTAAAGTTGGGCAAATTATCAAATGCAAAGCCTATTTTGTAATGAAATATTGATACACATTGAAATTCAGAATTCAAAGTACAGATTCTACTGCATACATATCATAATCATACCATGGTAAAGCTGAAAATTTGTAAGTTGAAGGATTGTAAGTAGGGGAACATTTGTATAATTCTCTTTTTCTGTAGTTATCTACAATGGTGACTTGTATGACCATCATTAACCCTCCTTAATCCGTAGGGTTACAGAGGAACCTATGAAGCTCAATATATCCATCATCTTAAAAGCTTTGCCACAAACTAAAAGCTACAACTTTTAAGCAACCAGAAAAAAACTATAAGCCACAAGCAACACGAAGGTAACTGTCACCTGGTAATGCATGAACAAAAGGAAACTGAATAAAAGAAAAATTGTCCGATATATATAATACATTTCTAGGGAAGCATGATTAGGTTGCATAGGCCTTTCATCTAATGCAATAAAGAATCAAGTTAGATTCCACTCTTTTGTCTACAGTGACTGAGCTCAGATGCAATGCTCTGAGTTTGATATTGAAATGTTGCAGTGCAACAAGAAAATGCTACGAGTACACTACCAAAAAATAAAAAGTGCTACTCTGCAGCATCATGCACTGTGATATGAATCCAGTGGTGTACTTAGACTTCCTACTGAACTAGTTAACAGTCTTACGCACAGTGCATTACCTGAATTGTGCTAGGGATGTCCGTCACATCCACTAATATGTCTAGTGGATCATGCTGAGAAAAGAATACCATCATGTCATTATCTATAACATTTCATAACAAAGAAATGTTTTGTGAATTCAAAATACATGACCAATCAGGTTATGAAAAATCCAAAAAGCAGTAAAGGAATAATGGCATAAATGTTATTTTATCATAGCAGATTATGAAGCCTGAGCTGATTCATACAACTCAAGTTTCAAAGAACAAATAATGTTGTCCTCATCAATACTGCAATAAAGAGCTCCTACAGGCTTCAAAATCTACTCATGTCTGAAATTCACTCACGTTTATAGTGCGTCATGAGCTTCTCATTCTTATAATAAAAACAATTTTGACATTCACCTGGAAAAGAATGATAACAACACTGGCCAACAGCAAATTTATTGTCTAATTTTTTTTTAGCTGATTTAAGACAATTTGGATGTGCTGAATCCAAAAATCACATTGGCTTTGCTCAATCAGGTCAACTTTTTTATCTATCGCCACTTTTTTTTATTTTCTATTTTACGTCTATGCCTATAGCGCCGGTAGGCTTGCTTGAGGGGCCTGGATGGTAGTCGGCCCCAGCCCATATTGGCGCAGGCAGGTGTTTATAGTGGCACCATCTTCTCTTGGCTCATGCTGCCCCCGGAACTCGTTCTTGATTCACTTGGATGGTTTCCTCTAGAGTCCGGGTTGATGGGTGATCTTCAGGACAGCATGTGGGTAGTTTTAAGCCACTCGGCGGTGACTGAAAAATCCGAGGTGGTAGCATGGGGATTCGAACTCACGTCGTCCATCACGCGATGAATGTGGGCCCAGCACGCTACCACTCAGCCACCGCTTACCCTTAATGATGTTTTTTACATTTTTTCTTACACGTCCGGGTATTTTCTATTTATATGAGGCAAAATTCTTTGTTATTTCTTTAAATAAATTAATTCTGAAGAGTTTACATGGGCCAATTTTTGACTAACTGGTATTTTTTGTTTTGTTGGGCTACAGTCCGGGTTTACCAAGTACCCGTGCTTTCTGTGCATGTGGGATAGTAGGGACAAAGCTCAGCATTACACGAAGAAGGACTGGCCTGTACAGGAGGAACTGGTGCCTTGCAGAGCAAGGAAAGTCATAAACATCCCTCTGGTGGACAGAGACAGGATACTCTTCCCACCGATGTACATCAAGCTCAGCTTGATCAAACAGTTCACCAAAGCTCTGGACAAAGATGGTGGATGCTTCACTTACTTGTGCCATACTTTTCCAGGACTGACCATGGAGAAGTTGAAAGCTGGCATCTTTGATGGTCCTCAACTCCATCAGCTCATCAGAGATCCAGAGTTTAAAAACTCAATGAACGAAGTGGAACTGGAAGCGTGGAAGGATTTTGTTCTTGTCGTGAAGAACTTTATTGGCAACAAGAAGGC